>NC_090736.1:35247085-35264585 GCF_036898095.1 Palaemon carinicauda
CTCAAATTGATATATTTCATGTTTCCATTCTTGGAAACGCTCAATTGTGGCAACAAAATGTTCAAAAATATATTTCGTTGCTTTTTCTGACTTGGCAACACTTATATAATGATTAAGATATAGTAATGTCTTTCAAAATGAGAACTCCATTCAAATTGATAAATTTCATGTTTTTATTCTTGGAAACACTAACTTAAGGCAATAGAATTTTCAAAAGATATTGCATTGCTTCTCTAACTTAGGAACATACACACACACACACACACACACACACATATATATATATATATATATATATATATATATATATATATATATATATATATATATATATATATATATATATACATACATATAATGATTAACATATAATTTTATCATATTGTAGTTTCTTAAGACACCCCATTCCCTTTACACTCTGAGCCTAGTGATAAAACATCGCTAATCATTCTGACAGTCGTGACAAGAATGTCACTTTTAACATTTCCGAAGAGTAACGAGAAAACTTTTACCAGGAATGCTTTTGATAAAGTGGCTGTATCTGAGATTACGGGATTCGTGAGAGATTGCAGGATCTGTTCTGGAGGACAGGTGATTAATGTCTAATTCAGCGGAACAGGTCCTGATTAATTATTCCTGGTGGAAATTGAAATCCTTTAAAAGGGACATGAAATAAAGCTGCGATAACGAGTGAAACTGGTAAACGAGAAGCCATCACGTTTTGCTCTCCTAAAATAAATAAAATGCAATGCAGCATCTTTCTTTTATAGTAAAAAAATGAAAATAGAGAAATCATAAGTAGAGAAATACGATTTATCTGAAGTATGTCGAATAGAATATTTATACTGTAGTGGATTTCTATGTTGAGGTCTATAATAAACGGTAATCTCGCTTATGGGAACTACAGTATGCAATGGGTAATAAAAACATTTTACTATGTAAAATAATAGAATTGATTCCCATTGCTAAAATTTTCCTTGAAAAGCTGAAATGTTTTCCACGGAAAAACATTCATAATTTTAAACTGCTTCCTAAGCAGTAGTAGGTTGGCCAGCCACCCGTTGAGATACTACTGCTAGAGAGTTATTGGGTCCTTTGACTGGCCAGACATTACTATATCGGATCCCTCTCTCTAGTTACGGTTCATTTTCCTTATGCCTACATATACACCAAATAGTGTGGCCTATTCTTTACATATTTTCCTCTGTCCTCGTACACATGACAACACTGAGATTGTCAAACGGTTCTTCTTCTCTCAAGGGGTTAACTACTGCACTGTAATTTTTCCGTGGCCACTTTCCTCTTGGTAAAGATAGAAAAGACTCTTTAGCTATAGTAAGCAGCTCTTCTAGGACACTTCAAAATCAAACCATTGTTTTTTAGTCTTGGGTAGTGCCATAGCCTCTGTACCTTGGTCTTCCACTGTCTTGGGTTAGAGTTCTCTTGCTTGAGGGTACATTCGGACACAATATTCTATCTTATTTATCTTCTTCTTGTTTTGCCTAGGTTTTTATAGTTTATATAGGAAATATTTATTTTAATGTTGTTACTGTTCATAAAATATTATATTTTTCCTTGTTTCCGTTCCGCACTGGGTTATTTTCCCTTTTGAAGCCCCTGGCCTTACAGCATCCTACTTTTCCAACTAGGGTTGTAGCTTAAAAAGTAATAAATATAATTATAATATCCTCATCATCATCCTCATTGTCGCCATCGCCATCGTGATCAACCTCTTATATTTAGAATGAAGCGGCAAAGACCTGAATGAAAAACCAATTATTGTTTATTGTATTTCGAAGACAAAATTACTGGACACAAGGTTGGTCTCTATTAAGGACATCCTTCTCTCTCTCTCTCTCTCTCTCTCTCTCTCTCTCTCTCTCTCTCTCTCTCTCTCTCTCTCCGTTCTTCCTTTTCTTCTTTATCTTTCCTATCACCATAGCAATTTCACTTCAATATAAAATAAATCGATTAATTAACTGGAGACAATTTCCATTGCAGGACGCTCTCTCTTTCTCTCTCTCTCTCTCTCTCTCTCTCTCTCTCTCTCTCTCTCTCTCTCTCTCTCTCTCTCTCTCTCTCTCTCTCTCTCTCTCCTTTTTCTTTCATGTCTCCATAGCAATTGCACTTTAATATAAAGGAAAATTGATTAATCCACTGAAGGCAATTTCCATTGCAAGAACCCCCTTCTCTCTCTCTCTCTCTCTCTCTCTCTCTCTCTCTCTCTCTCTCTCTCTCTCTCTCTCTCTCTCTCTCTCTCTCTCCATGGAAAACATGCAACAGTTTTCCTGTTCATCATGTGCGTTTATTGGAAGTTATCCATTAATTGAAATATCGGTCACTTCCTTCATAACCTCCTCTCTTATTGAAGTTTTCCTCTCCATCTTAATGTTGAATTCAATTAAATGAAAGTTTGCAATATTGAAGCGTTTGCGAGATATAATCCCTTGCAGAATTTTTTTTTTTTTTGTCCATTCATAAAAATTCACACACAAACACATAAAGTCTACACAAATATGTATATATTCGTAAACCTACGTATATTTATATTAACAACCCTACACACACACGTATATACATACATGCAGGCGTGTAGGTTTATGTGAATGTATATGTGTATATGAATATTTTTGTCTGTGCGGTTAGATAAATGGCCTCAAAATACAATTTTGCAAGGGATTTTATATATATATATATATATATATATATATATATATATATATATATAATATTATATATATATATATATATATATATATATATATATATATGTTGATGTTTATTGTCGCCTAGGGAGCATCACTATTTTTCCATCAGGATAACAGATTGCTTTGCAATAAATTTCCAAATTCTCTACAATTTATTTTGATTGAACCATTTATGCTAGACTATTACTTAGTCTGCCATCCCAAACATAATAAAAAACGCAAAAAAATAAGAATAAAATAATAAATCTCTTTTGTGAGTTTGTCAGTGATTTTATGAGTTTTATATTCAAAGAGCTTATAATAGAGTTATAAAAAATTAATAACATCACAATTTTCTTTATTTCCTAAACATTCATTTCCTAATATTATTAAAAGGTTTTCAGAAATTCAATCTTAGAGTACAACAGTATGTGATTAAGCACCTATTTTTTCACTGTTTGCCATCAGATGAAGCACAGACGCCTTCATCCATTTGTTAGCTATATACTAAAATTACTATTGTACGCGAGCCGTCTCAAATTACATCTAGATATTTAGATAGATTTGCACACAGACACACACACACAGATTCAACCCTTCTTACCCCTTCTCCCTTTCGTACCGACAACCAGCTATGGTTCGGCAAATTGTGGGAAAGGGTAATTTCCAAGTGTACCTCTTGGTGTGGCACCTATTACCAAGGTATGGCTACTCCTTCTTCCGGGTGAATTTATCAGGAAAGAAATATATATATATATATATATATATATATATATATATATATATATATATATATATATATATATATATATATATATATATATAATCAGATACTCGCTCTTTATTAAATTGGAGGAATAAGGTTCCACAACTTCCAGAGAACTGCCCTGGAACAGTAAAGAGACAAGCTAACAAAAGAGCAAAGCAGTTGTTAACTTGTTCCATATGATCTTATGCATAAATATCTATGTTTTTTTTTATTATTATTATGGAATCCTATATTGGTTAAAAACTTCACCTTTGTACCGTAGCCAAAAAAATCCTGACCTTTGGAACAACTTAGAAAATAATGACGTTGCTTACTTCAATAGGATGTTCTTTAGAAAAACATGTTTTCAACTTTTTGAAATTTATTATCCTATCACACATCTTTCCAAAATGATGACATCCTCTCCTGCCATTCAACTCTCAGTATTCTTCTGAGGGCTTTGTTTTCAAATCTACATACTAAACTAGACGATAAACGAGAAAATTAAGTTAGTCATCCTATTATACCGCCTTCCAAAATGGTGACAATGACCACAGGGACATATAAAACTAGACGATAAAAGAGATAATCCTTTTGACAAGGTGTCTTTGACTCGAGTATTCAGTCATGTCTATTGTTGCAAAAGAGAATTTTGGGAATTACGTTAAGTTCAACAAATCATCGTTTTAACTATTATAAAACATCGTAATCACACACATTATATATATATATATATATATATATATATATATATATATATATATATATATTTATAAATATATATATATATATATATATATATATATATATATATATATGTGTGTGTATATATGTATGTATGTATGTATGTATATATATATATATATATATATATATATATATATATATATATATATATATATATATATATATACATATATAAATGTATATATATATATATATATATACACACACATATATATATATATATATATATATATATATATATATATATATATATATATATATATATATACAGTATGTGTGTGTGTATGTATATCGATGAATTGTTTATTCATATATGCATATGTATGCATTTATATATATGTTATTAAGTTCACACACTTGTGTGTGTGTATCTATCTATATATATATATATATATATATATATATATATATATATATATATATATATATATATATATATATATATATATATGTGTGTGTGTGTGTGTGTGTGTGTGTGTGTATGGGTCTGTGTGCATCTGTGTGAAAGTAGTAAATGCCCTAGGAATAGAAATTAAAATATTCATATATGATCACTTTTAGATGTGCAATGATGGTAAATGACACGAGATTTTATATACATTATTTTAACCCGAAATAACGACTGAGATAGAGTCTAAAAACCTCTTGACTTGAAATAATCAAGTGACGTTTGTCTCATATATTATTATTATTATTATTATTATTATTATTATTATTATTATTAGCCAAGTTTAAATCCTAGATTTAAATAGAGAATACTACAAGCCCAAGGGCTTCAACATGGAAAGCAGCCCAGTGATATTTTAGAGGCGGAAGAGTGTTTTATTTAGACCCTTTAGTCACGTGTGTATTTTTTTCAAGGCTGCCCATAATTGACAGGGACAAGGGACAGTGACATTACCCTATCAAGCTGGACAATACCCTAGAGACTGACTATATATACATATGATTAGCGGCCAAGCCTCCTCTCCACCCAAGCTAGCACCAAGGAGAGAGAGGCAATGGCTACTGATGACTCAGCATATAGACCTATAGGCTCCCCCTAAACCCTCCAACATCACACTCTGCAGCGACCAAAGAAACTAACGAGTATGAGCGGGACTCGAACCCCAGTCTGATATCCACCAGTTTGGACGTTTCCACATGGGCCACCTAAATTCTATAAAGGATGAAATTTCAATCGGAAACAGATTTTAAACCACATATGTAAACTCGACAAACATGAACATCACCTAGGTTTACACAGCTTTCTTTTTTTGTCTATATAATATCTGTCCTATTTGCACTATGTAATCTAAACAGGTATTTATAAATGATCACTTTAGGAATGAAATGAAAATAGTTTACCTTTATGATTTATAGTTTTCGATACTTTTATTTTAAGACATTGTATATGCTACGGATGCCTTCTGCAATGCATAAATATCATATTTTGTCCTGCGAAACAGAATTCTTTAATATAAAATATATCTTATGCTACTTAAAAGGTGCTGGATTGAGCATTAGGATGGGCATTAATATTCTCTTTTCTCTTGTACGAAAGAAGAATCCAGAATAAGTCTATATACGTTATTTATGAAGGAACTATTTTACTGTGTTTACTGTTCTTGAAGCATGTTATTTTAATATATAGTTCATTTCTGCTCTTGTAGTTTATTTATTTCCCTATTTCCTTAGCTACCTGCTTTTCCAACTATGGTTGTAGCTTGCAGCTCTTCTAGGAGAAGGACACTCCAAAATCAAATCATTGTTCTCTAGTCTTGGCTAGTACTATAGCCTCTTTACCCCGGTCTTCCACTGTCCTGGGTTAGAGTTCTCTGGCTTGAGGGTACACTCGGCCATACTATTCTATCTAGTTTCTCTTCCTCTTATTTTGTTGAAGTTTTTGTAGTTTATATAGGAAATATTTATTTTAATGTTGTTACTATTCTTAAAATATTTTATTTTTCCTTATTTCCTTTCCTCACTGGGCTATTTTCCCTGTTGGGGCCCCTGGGCTTACAGCATCCTGCTTTTTCAACTAGGGTTGTAGCTTAGCATTTAATAATAATAATAATAATAATAATAATAATAATAATAATGATGGTAAATGGTAATACTATTTAGTTTTTTTTCTGAAATATTTAAGTAGCAAGAACCCTACAGGGCAACATATAAGTACTACGTATTACCAATGCTTTATGGGTAATGATCAGTTAGCGGCAATATAACGATCATAAATTAAATTTTCAGATCTAATACTTGTTCGTAGTTAACATCCGGCGCAATATGAATAAAAAAAACTAATCTAATGTTGCGCCAAGACCAAACCGGACTAACGCTTATTAGTTTTTTGTGGAAAATAAAAAAAAAAATGTCGAAACGTCAAATGCAGATCAACGCTACGGAAACCGGAGCTCTGTTAACTCGTTAATTTAATTGTACTTCCGGCTCTCTGTCTCTCTCTCGGGGGGAAATTTAATTGATGTTCGTTACCCATTAATTTCTCCCCGTATTTGGACTTGCCCTCCAAGCTATATAATATTCACACACACACACACACACACACACACACACACACACACACACATATATATATATATATATATATATATATATATATATATATATACATATATATACATATATATGTATATATACATACATATATATATATATATATATATATATATATATATATATATATATATATATATATATATATATATATGTGTGTGTGTGTGTGTGTGTGTGTGTATACAAACGCATACATATATAAACACACACACACACACACACACACACATATATATATATATATATATATATATATATATATATATATATATGTGTGTGTGTTTTATAATAAGCCATATATTATACTCCTCTTAATATCTGGATTCTCTCTATACCTTGTGATCTGAGACTCAAGGGGGAATCAACTCATTTTTAATAGAAACGTATCAAGTTGTAATCTTCTCTCCAGAAAGTAACAAGTTTGATAGCCATTGGTGATATTACAACAGGTGTACATTGTGTATAGAGTGTCGGAAATTATCTTTCTGAATCATTTAGTTATATGTACATATACATACACACACGCAAACACTCACACACAGATATATATATATATATATATATATATATATATATATATATATATATATATATATATATGTGTGTGTGTGTGTGTTTGTGTATATATATGTATATATGTACATACATATATATATATATATATATATATATATATATATATATATATATATATATATATATGTGTGTGTGTGTGTGTGTGTGCGTATGTGTGTGTGTGTGTGTATGTATGTATGATTCAAAAAGATAATATCCGACACTATACACGATATATACCTGTAGTGATAATCATCAATGGCTCTCAAACTTGTTGCTTTCTGCAGAGAAAATTACAACTTAATACTTTTCTGTTCATTTTAACTACACAAGAAGATACTGCATTACAAATTAGGTATTTTAAAATGATGCACTTGATCAAACTATTTAATCTCACATTTTGTTATTGGCTACAAACTTTTGCTAACTGAATTTTCATTTCACTTTTGATTCCAGCCAATTCTCGGTATATATAAGTGAACAGATATCCAGAGGTTAATTAAAATTGTTTACTAAGCGGAAAGGAATGGGATTGCTGGAATCCAGTCAACCAATAAATTATTCCGTAATTCTTTTCAAATAAAGTTTCATGATCACATATGTGTCATATTTCACCAACTGCTAGAATTCTTCTACTTTGTTGAAAGTGGTCGATATCTTTATGGCATCAGTAATATTAAGAAATTCAAACCTGCAGTGAATGTTTTTATGCTGAACAGGCTGACATAGGTCTCTCTATATATAGTATATATATGAAAGATCTATTTTAATTTTGTCCCAATTCTTAGAATATTTTCCATGATTTGTTCGTTACTTCTATTCTAGTTTATTTATTTCCTTATTTTCATTCCCCATTAGGCTATTTTACCTTTTGAAGTTTTCGGGTTTGTAGCATGCTGCTTTTCCAGCTAGGGTTGTAGCTTAGCTAGTAATGATAATAGTAATTAGACAGTTACCGAGTCTCAGTAAAACTTTAAAACCAGGCACAAAAGGATAAAGATTTTCGATGGAATTGGGGATGGATATAAACAGGAATTGTCCTTATCAAGGTAAAGCTTTGTTTTTTAACCTACTATTACATATTTCTTAATAAAACCTCAATAGACTAATATACAGTAAAATATATTTGTGAGATCCTCAAATTTCTAGGAAATATGAATTAAAGGGCAAAGGTAAACAACCTGTCCTTTAATATTAAGTCAAACCTCCTAATGAATTTTTTTCATAGAAATTCTCTCTCTCTCTCTCTCTCTCTCTCTCTCTCTCTCTCTCTCTCTCTCTCTCTCTCTCTCTCTCTCTCTCTCTCTCTCTCCTTTAGTTATTTGCATACAGAATTCTCCCCTTCCTCCCCCTTCACTCTCTCTTCATCCATTATTTATGTTCAGAATTCCTAACCTTACCTCCTACCTTTTCCCTCTCCACGCATTTCGTCTAACATCAGATGCCAAATAAGTCATAATCAATCAATCAATCAACAACTGAAATTCTATGTCACATTATTTTGATGGTGTGAATGATGATACTATTTACCTGGTCAATTGCTATTATAATCATAAACTGTGTTAAGAATTATTTTGTGAAAACCGTTATAATTAGTTAACTTCGTTAGATTTTACACAATCTCACTCGTAATCTTCATATTTTTTGTTAGTTTAGTTCCAGTATATATATATATATATATATATATATATATATATATATATATATATATATATATATATATATATATATATATATATATATATATATATATATATATATTGAGAATGACAATGAATAAGATTTGTAACGAGACGTACATTCTGTTCTTATAACTTTTAAATAATTATAATATTAATATGCATGCATTTGTTGATACTTCACACATGTTTCAATTAATACCCTATTTTCTTTAACTAATAACTAAGCCACATAAACTTATTTGGCGTATTTCACGTAATAGGTGCAATAGGTATTTATAATAAAGTACTTAATAAGGGTTATTAATTAGCAAAACAAACCCTATCCATTTAAACTTTCATCTTTCTTTGTTTCTTGTTAAATATGCTGTTTTTATCTGTGTTCGTAAAGCATCGCCTCTTTTTGTATTCTCAAAAACGATTTGGTATTTAAAAATCTTAAAATTACCATTATTACTGAATTTATGATTATTAAAATAATTATTATTGCTGTAAATATTAATATTATTAAAATTTTTATTATTATCAAAATCATTAAAATGATTAGAATTATCATTATTATTATTGCAAATATTTAGATTATTGATATTGCTATTAATATTAAAATGATTAAAATAATTCAGATTTTTATTATTAAGGAAAAATCATTAAACTATTAAAATTACTATTATTAGTAGAATTATCATTATCAGAGCACTACCTTCAACTGGCATGACTCAAAACCCGGAAGTTTCGTTGTTGGTCTTAAAACTCGGTCATTATCTATTCACTGCTTAGAACTTTCACAAGGAAACGTCGAGTGATGAACATTACATCCATTTCATTGCATTTTTAAAAACAAAAGTTTCGCTTAACGACAGTCGTAATATCACAAGGATGTATTTGCTTTGCATGCAGGATAACTTAACTCCTGTTCATGTCATGTAAGATGGTTTCAAATATAGAGTTCGGATTCTAATTTTAGGTATACTTTCTCATTTTTATTTCAATTTCTAAAAACATAATTTCGAACATGTTTTTTTATTTTAATTTCATGTGTATTTTTATGTAATTTAAAATATATTCCTTGAATTTAATTACAAACTTTTTAAAGTTTCTTATTGGCTTTCTTATTTGATTTCAAGTTTATTTTGTAATAATTGGATTTAGAAATATTTCTTCAGTTCAGTTCCAAATATATTTTTCAATATCTTCCATTTCATGTTCCTGCTCTTTAAGCTAAACATTATAATCAACTGTTCATTAAGATGGTTATTAGTCTTGCCAACCTTCTGTCTCCACGTAATAATAACAGGAACGCTGACACTTAAGGTTATAGTGCTCTGAAGTGATGGCTGGTTTAAGGTTTAAAGGTTTTAAGGCCACTTATGAATGGCAGAGGCAAGGTACTGTGACATTGCCCTATCAAGCAAGACAATCCTTAGAGACTGACCGTATATATATATATATATATATATATATATATATATATATATATATATATATATATATATATATATATATATATATATATATATATATCTATCTATATCTATATATATATATATATATATATATATATATATATATATATATATATATATATATATATATATATATATATATATATATATATATATGACCAGCGCCCAGGAAGAACCCGGCAATGGCTGCTAACGTCTCAGCAGATAGATCTATAGGCTCCCCCACACCTCCCATTCTTACCTCACAAGGATGATGAGGTTGCAGTGACCAAAGGAACAAACGAATTTTAGCGGTACTCGAATCCCAGGCTGGCGATCATCAATCAGGGACGTTACCACGTAGGCCTTCGAAGTGATGGCTGGTGAAAGTGTTATAACAGACATTCCATACTCATAACCTCTGATATAAGGCGTCGTTTGGATCCTCTTTTATGGGGTTTCGAAAGAACTGAAAGCGTTTTTATTCGATCGAACTCCTCTCGTAAAATGTAAATGTGATCTCGCAGGAGTTTAAAGAAATCTATCCAAGTTTTGGATGATATAAGTTTCATATCCCATAAACGCTTTAAAAAAAAAATCTGAATATCGACAATTTTGTGAGAAACGATGGTATAAATTGTCCCAAATATAGTGACTCCTACATTTTGTTGCTTTTACTGCTCGGCTTTACTGCACTCATATTACCGTTATATGTATCATGGATAGCATAAGTCTCCACAAGAATTCTTTCGTACGATCAGCGAAATATATTTTACGGCTCTTGCAGCCCTAATAGTCACGGTCTAAGTATCTGCTGGGTTATTAATGGGCAAAAATCCACTCTCCATTTCTTTCAACAATTTACCTCATATAAGGCTCCCTGTTGGGCAAGGGCCCGTGCTGGCATATTTTGGATTAACCAGAAATAATCAACCTTGAATTTTTGAAGTAATGGAAACATTTTTTTTTTTTATCAATAATTAATACCTGTAAGTGGAATTAGGATTAATGCCAACGGCGATTTTAACAGTGGCTTTGATAATCGAGTTTTTGTTCACCTAAATTTTCATCTGGGCTCCACAAGGCACTAGAAGAGTTAGAAGACTCAAGCCTGCATGGCTAAGGACAATGAAGCGTGAAATAAGAAATTATGAATCGAGCAGTATTGATTTAAAAGCTCAAGATAGAGATGACTGGCGAATTTAATCGAGGTCCTTTGCGTCAATAGGCGTAGGAGGAGATGATGATGATGATGAAAGATATCCGACAATTACGGCCTTGCTAGAATGGTAGAAAAATCATGGAAAAATTCGAAGTACCGAAATCTGCTTTTCATCTTTTTGGACACACTAACTGAAAGTAGAAAGTAATGGGGGAAGAATAATTCTGTTTTCCCTTGGGAAAAACGTTGGTGGATGCGTCGTTGTTCGTTATCTGTATTCAGGGTCATAGACATGTGTGACAGCTTGAGGAATGTATAAAACTTCATTTTTTAGTAAGTACAGATTTTGATCTTTACCTGGTGCTGGGTAATTGCAAATCATCTGTTTTTTATGAAATGGTGATATGGATAGTTTTTTGTGTTCGCCAAGTAAAAGGCGTACAGTTGGACACATGAATTCTGGTACACAACACTGGGAAAGCTTTCCCCTGTCACACCTTCACTGCGTGGGGAGTAACCAAACATATAAGAGTAGGAAGAGATGGCGTCAGTGGTCAGTTGGGCTATAGACATAAACTCTCTGCTCAGTGATGATGCGGCAGGGTGCGTTTTCTCAGAACGAGGTGTACCAGGAACTGCTGTGTCCAACTGTACCTTAATACATCTAGGCCTTTGTGATGATCTGAGCACGTGCATGTGGTGAGATATTCCTTATGCTGTTTTTGAAATAAAAAATATATCGTATTTAGAGAAGACTTTTCCAACTTAGACTAGAGCTTCCGTAGTAATAATAATGTTGATGATAAAAAAGCAGATATGGAAATGTGAAATGGAAGATTATCCCCTACTTTGAGAAAATATGATTAATGATATATGTGCGTAAAATTATTATTATTATTATTATTATTATTATTATTATTATTATTATTATTATTATTATTATTATTATTTGCTAAGCTATAACCCTAGTTGGAAAAGCACGATGCTATATGCCCAGGGACCCCAACAGGGAAAATAGCCCAGTAATAAAGGAAACAAGGGAAAACAAAATATTATTGGAACGATAACAGCTTTAAAATGAATATTTCCTATAAAAATTATAAAAACTTCAACAAAACAAGAGGAAGAAAAATTAGATAGAATAGTGCGCCCGAGTGCAGTAGTTAACCCCTTGGGCGAAGAAAAATTGTTTGGGAAAGGATACATATATAATCAAACACATGCATGCGGGCAGCCGCACACACACACACACACACACACACACACACACACACACACACACACACATATATATATATATATATATATATATATATATATATATATATATATATATGCAGAAGAACTACAGGGAAAATGAAAATAGGAAGTGTACGAATAAGTCCTAACTAGTTTCGTGATACTTCTTCAGAGGATTGATTTATTGAGAGAGGTTTATTTACATTTTATAGGGAAAGTAAACGTACGAACATACATATAGAGGCATAGAGAACAATGACACTCCCTTACCAGCTACCTGAGCTGAGGTCAGGTCTTGGCGGAGATCCAACCTCATTAGACAACTGCCAAAAAGGGTCATTTCTGGTAACGGGTAAATTCTTGTTTTTGACTTTCAGTACAGTTTATTTATATGAATAACGGTAGCCTTATCTATATAAATACATAAGCAAAACTATTCTTATATGTAAAACACATCTATATATAAATATATAAAAAAGTCATATACATACGTATACACAGACAGGCATCCATACACAAACATGCATAATATATACATAGACATACATACGTGTACACATACTGGTATACATATACAGACACATACATAGAATTACATATAAATTCTTTTTTACGCATGATTAACATGTATATATATACTTATATATACATATACATATAGAAACATATATATAGTCTCACTATTCACTAAAGTACCTATTGATGATATGTTGGAATTTTTATCTGAAACCTTAGATAATAGACAATTGAATCTACCATTCTCCAAAAACACTTTAATAGAAATGTATAAAAGATTGTAAATTTGAATTCAATGGGAGATTTTATGCACAAACATTTGTTATGGGTATGGGAAACCCTTTATCCCCAGTATTGAGCAATCTATATATGGAATTTTTTGAAAGTAGAATTTTAAATAACATCATACCTAATAATGTAAAATGGTTTCGTTTTATTGACGACATAATATGTGTGTGGCCAGGAAATGAAAATTTAGATAACTTTTTTCTTAGATTGAATAGTTTGGTACCATCAATAGATTTCACTATGGAGCTGGAGAATAATTGTACCCTATCTTTTTTGGACTGTCGCATACATAGATGTAACAATAAACTCAAGTTTAGTGTATACAGAAAGTCAACGAATATCTCAGCATATGTCCATTACTACTCAAACCAAGGAAACAAAGTAAAGAAATCTGTATTTACTTCTATGTTTTAAGAGCATTTGGAGTCTGCAGCCCTGAATATATTGATGATGAAATAAATGAGATTAGAGCAATAGGTAAAAAACTGAAGTACCCTAAAATTGTGTTAGATGATGCACTAAGAACAGCAAAAAAGACTTTTCGGTAAGGATAACAGAAAAAACTACAACACACAAAATTTACTTGTACTGCCTTATTGTAATTCTTTTAAAGAATTCCTCAACTGTTGAAAATTTTCAATGTAAATGTAGCATTTAAGAGTAACAATACAATAAAAACAGCCTTAATAAAGAATTCTCCTGACATTACCAAGGGATGTGTATATCGTATTCTAAGCAATGCTTGTGAAAAATACTATATTGTTCAAACTGGTAAAGACCTAGAAAAGAGAATTGAACAACATAAAAAAAGTGTCAGATATGCCCAAGAAAATAATGCACTCTTTGCTCACGTTAGAGATAAAAATCACAATACTAATTGGTCAGGTACAAAGAAATTGGTTCATTCAAATAACTTAGTGGAAAGAAACATCATAGAGTCCAGTTTCATGAAAGAAACCTTTGAAAACAACTTGAATATTGGACATGGAATGGACAAACTCGACGCCTTTATATGTAAAGAGATTTGTAAGCTATAAAAAAAACTTTAACCACTTAATGTAGAACAGAATGTATTGTGTATAATTAACGTCGATGTGAAATTAATATTTAGACCTAAGCTACCATTCATTAAAGGGTACAATTATTTTATATAGAATGCATAAGTACATTGGCACTATATAGTGTTATACTGAATATAAGTATTGATATATACGTGATTATATGTTTATGATAATAATGTTGTATGTACATAAATATGCATATGCTTGTATATGTATATATGTATATATGTGTGTATATGTATACATATGTATGCATGATTATATATATAGATATATATATATATATATATATATATATATATATATATATATATATATATATATATATATAATATTTATATATATATATATATATATATATATATATATATGTATATATATATATATATATATATATATATATATATATAATGTGTGTGTGTATATGTATATGTGAATATATATATATATATATATATATATATATATATATATATATATATATATATATATATATATATATATATATATATAAATATATATATATATATATATATATATATATATATATATATATATATATATGTATATGTATGCGTATGTATATACATATATATATATATATATATATATATATATATATATATATATATGTGTGTGTGTATATGTATATGTATGTATGTATGTGTTTATGTATATGTGTGTATATGTACATGCATATATATATATATATATATATATATATATATGTATATATATATATATATATATATATATATATATATATATATATATATGAATGTGTATGTATATGTATGTGTGTGTATGTGTATATATATGAATGCGTATGTATATGTATGTGTGTATGTGTACGTATATGTGTGTATATATGTATATATGTATATATACGTATGTGTATATGTATGTATATATATGAAGGTATGTGTATGGGTGTATATGTATGTACAGTATATGTATATGTATATGTGCATATGTATATATATGTATGTGTATGCGTGTATATATATATATATATATATATATATATATATATATATATATATATATGTGTGTGTGTGTGTGTGTGTGTATATGCATGTATATATATGTATATGTATGTGTGTATGTGTATATATATGTGTATATGTGTATATGTATGTATATGTATATATATATGTATATATATACATGTTAATCATGTGAAAAAAAAAATTTATATGTAAGTCTATGTATGTGTCTGTATATGTATACCAGTATGTGTACATGTATGTATATTTCTATGTATATATTATGCATTTTTGTTTATGAATGCCTGTCTGTGTATTCGTATGTATATGTCTTTTTTATATATTTATATATAGATGTGTTTTACTTATACAAATAGTTTTGTTTATGTATTTATATTGATAAGGCTACCGTTATCCATATAAATAAACTGTACTGAAAGTCAAAAACAAGAATTTACCCGTTACCAGAAATGACCCTTTTTGGCAGGTGTCTAATGAGGTTGGATCTCCGCCCAGTAAACACCTGACCTCAGCTCAGGTAGCTGGTAAGGGAGTGTCATTGTTCTCTATGCCTCTATATGTATGTTCGTACGTTTACTTTCCCTATAAAATGTAAAGAAACCTCTCTCAATAAATCAGTCCTCTGAAGAAGTACCACGAAACTAGTCAGGACTTAATCGTATATTTCGTATTTTCATTTTCCCTGTGGTTCTTCTGCATATGAGCATCACATTTTCCTGTGATTTTTAAGCATATATATATATATATATATATATATATATATATATATATATATATATATATATATATATATATATATATATATATATATATATATATATATATACTAAATATTTGTAGTAACTAATTCATGAATATTATTTTTAACATGACATGCGCAACGTATATATGTAGTGATATCTGAGTTTTGTTAGGGTTCATCTTACTGTTCAATATGTTGCACCACTCATTAAATTTAACTAGATCTATTTTAAGTGATCCAGTAACACATTTTGGGGATGGAGTTGATTAAAAAAGAGTAGCATCATCTGCATATGCTGCCAGCATAGGCCAAACCACATTATCATGTGTATATAGTATGAAAAATAATGGGCCAAGAACACTTTCCTGAGAAAATCAGATATTTATTACATTCCTATACTCACTAGTCTTATCAGCGACAACTCTTTGTAATGTATCGCTTTAAAATTCGGTAATGCTATTGCAAGACCCACCTGCTCCCAACTGTTTGTAATTTGAAAATCATGGCCTCATGATTAACATGAAACTAATCATACGAACTTCCAGACTATAATCGAGGGAATTCCGTGCAGCATTAAAAATTGTAAGATTTCCAGAAGTCAATTAAAATAGTTCATTAAGTGGAAAGTAATGGGATTGGTGGAATCATTTCAACCACCAAATTATACCATAATCCCTTTAAAATAAAGATTAATGGTTGCAAACGTGTCATAGCATTTACCCAAACTGCTAATATTTGTTTTACTTTATTAAGTGTGGGCGATATGAAAATTACATCAATTAGATCATTACCCAGTTGTAGTTATAACACAGCTCGGGAATTAACGGCATAAATCGGTAGATAGATAGACCTATTGATATACATTGAAAGCAGATACACAAAGTAATAAAGCAATCATCCACACACTCACACACATACACACACGTACACATATACATCTTTAGGAAGAGAGATTACTCGAGTGCCATAACTGGATGATATCATGGTGACCGGCAGATGGATATGGTTTGATGATGCTCTTTGGCCTCCCCAAGAGAGATTAGTTCATCAAACTTTCAACTGGGCTCCACA
>NC_090736.1:35267290-35269790 GCF_036898095.1 Palaemon carinicauda
AAATACGTATGGCTTTTTCTATCAAGATTTTAGTATAAAATAAAAGTTGAAAAAGATTTACTATTTTAATGCAACTTACTTACGATAAATTAATCTAGAATCTAAATCTATCATATAATCTAAGATACTTTTTTCAAAGAAGATAAGCAATCACAGAACTGAAAACTATTGCTCATCATTTCTATATTTATAATCATTTGCTGATTTAAGTGATTATTGATTTGTATTCAATTTACAACATGTGAAAAACTTTAGTGATGCTCTCCATTGTTCTCTAGTCTTGGGTCTTCCATTGCCTTGGGGTAGAGTTCTCTTGCTTGAGGGTACATTTGGGTACACTATTCTATCTTATCTCTCCCCCTCTTGTTTTGTTAAAAGTTTTATAGTTTATATAGGATATATTTATTATATTGTTACTGTTCTTGAAATATTATATTTTTCCTTGTTTCCTCTCCTCACTGGGCTATTTTCCCTGTTGGAGCCCCTAGCCTTATAGCATCCTGCTTTTCAAACTATGGTTGTAGCTTAGCGAATAATAATAATAATAATAATAATAATAATAATAATAATAATAATAATAATAATAACAACAACTTCATCATCCTATTTTATAAGCTACTTTTTTTCTTGCTGGAAGTTGAAAGAAATGTACCGAGTGCTTGTTAGCAATAGAAAGAACGCTTATTAAGACAAAATAATAAAGACAGTTGAATATCCATCATGAAAATCAAGAAAAACAGAACTCAAAACTGCCTTTCCCATTATTTGTTTTCTCCCTTAACTCAATTTCTAAGATGACGAGAGAGAGAGAGAGAGAGAGAGAGAGAGAGAGAGAGAGAGAGAGAGAGAACACGCAAATTTCTCATTAGATCATCGTTTTTTCATACGTCTAATAACATGAATGATAGGAAAACATGATATCCAAAGGTAATCAATAACATCAAGCAGAGAAGACTTTTTCTTTTTTTATAATTGTCCTAATTAGAAAAATGCTAATGGATAACGAATATAAATTTAGTTCTGAAAAATTGTGGGGTTTCACTTGAATTATGTTAAATGTGAGTTTTGACTTACAGATCGCATCTGGAGTTGACAATCTAGGAACAAGATCTCAAATCAGGCATAAACTTGACCGCTAAAGTTTCCGTGCTCTGTTGTATTATTAATTACTACACCTGATATTGTTTAATCGAACTGGTTTGAGTATTTTAAATACAAATTTTGATATGAAGCACCATTATAAAAAATGGTAATTGCTACACCTGACTCTGTTTAATCGAAACGATTTTAATATTTTAAATGGAAATTTTGATATGAAGCACTAATATAAAAAATGGTAATTGCTACACCTGATATGTTTAATCAAACTGATTTTAATATTCAAAATGCAATTTCGATACGAAGCACAAATATAAAAAAAATGGTAATTGCTACACCTGACTCTGTTTAATCGACACGATTTTAATATTTTAAATACAAATTTTGATATGAAGCACCATTATAAAAAATGGTAATTGTTACACCTGACTCTGTTTAATCGACACGATTTTAATATTTTAAATGGAAATTTTGATATGAAGCACATATATAAAAAATGGTAATTGCTACACCTGATATGTTTAATCAAACTGATTTTAATATTCAAAACGCAATTTTGATACGAAGCACAAATATAGAAAAATGGTAATTGCTACACCTGATATTGTTGAATCGAAAGGATTTTAATATCTTAAATGCAATTCTGATATGAAGGTCCAGTATAAAATTGGTAATTGCTACACCAGATTCGGTTTAATCAAAAGGATTTTAATATTCTAAATGCAAATTTGATATGAAGCACCAATATAAAAATTATAATTGCTACACCTGATTCTGTATAATCGAATTGATTTTAATATTTTAAATCCAATTTTGATATGAAGCACCAAGAGAAAAAACTGGTATGGACAATTTCTGAAGAGTGCTTGCTAATAGTGTCACTCAATAATTTCAGTAATCATTCAATGAACGTATCAAATCAAGGTTTAGTTAAATATCTTTGGTAATGTTTAGTAATTGGATATTCCATTAGGTTCTAATTTATTGTAATGGTGCAAATGGTGATTGGAATGACTTAAATACGACTTGATTAATATTTACTGAGAGAGAGAGAGAGAGAGAGAGAGGAGAGAGAGAGAGAGAGAGAGAGAGAGTATGGTCATCTTGGCCTTCCATTTAGTGACTATAGAGGACTTTAAAATATAAAACATGTGAATTCAACTTCCCTTACATTTGGAAAGTTATACATATTGAAAAGAGGAAAGTTTTTTAGATGATAGTATCATTATATCATCATAATTAGAATCACGTTAGAATTATATTAAGCAAATTGTGACCGGAGGTGACTTGGATATGAAATTTTTTTTCTTTTGTTATTGATAAGAAATAAGAGTTTCATCTCATTATTATTATTATTATTATTATTATTACTATTATTATTATTATTATTATTATTATTATT
>NC_090736.1:35279790-35287290 GCF_036898095.1 Palaemon carinicauda
GTAGGCCTACGTACAATGTCAATATTCAACGACAAAACAAGTGACATCTATGATTATTTTCAGTAGTCCTACTTATATAATGCCTGGCCGTCTTGAAGGAATTCTTAACAATTTCACACAGTTTAGAGCAATTAATGATAACAAAATAATGATACAAAATGATCCATTTATACTCCTGGCACCCATTTCATATCAATGAAAGGAATCAAAATTTAACCAAATAGAAATCTGTCTTCTTTTAAGAAGCAGGTGTTTATTTGTTACAAGAGCAAACCCGAGTCTATCATCTGGTAAACAAATATGGGTAAATACGACATAACACATTAAATTCACTTACATAATATGCATTTAGACTATGCTTTAAATGGGGTATACCTGATAGCTTATCAGTTATGGTGCTTTGCAAATAAATACTTATATTAGTAATTTTCAAAATTCTCTTATCGATACACAGTATATATATATATATATATATATATTATATATAAAAATATAAATATATATATATATATATATATATATACATTTATATATATATATATATATATATATATTTATATATATATATATATATATATATACTTATATATGGTTAAATTTAAAAATATCTACTGTAGATACAGAGCCATAACATAGCATTCCTTATACTTAAAAAGCAACGCACACACACACAAACACACACACACATATATATATATATATATATATGTTTATATATATATATATATATATATATGTATATATACATATAAATATGTGTGTGCGTCTGTATAAACACAAGCGCACGCGTATAGTGTTTACATAATGCACATAAATATCCATACAGTATATATGTGATAATTTTTCACATTTATACGTGTTTTTCATATATTCTTATATGAAATTTGCTCTGCGTGAGATCACAGACCCCAGTGGAAATTTACTTTATGATAATCACTTGTGATCGACCATATATATATGCATACACACACACACACACACACACACATATATATATATATATATATACACAAATATATAGATATATATATATATATATATATATATGTATGCATATATATATGTATATATATATATATATATATATATTTATATATGTATATATGTATATATATATGTATATGTATATATATATATATATATATATATATTATATTTATATATGTATATATATATTTTGTTTCTAACTAATTGTAGGAAGCACATAATTCATGTTAAACGACCATTTTTGTCCAACAACGTAATTTTCTCACCTTTTGAATGAATACACGCAGTCGACAACATTACCAGGCGCCCGTGGAGATGAGAGGTATACGAGATGTTGCCTACTTTCATTGAAATTCAAGATGACGTCTTCCAGCATCTCGCGCCCTAAGGAATCCTTTAGCAGCACTTCCGAGACCTCCCTTGACTCCCGGTACCAAGATTTGAAGAATGAGACCCAGTTCTGTATTCCCGGTGGCATAAACCCTAAGCGGGTATATCATATTTTCCATGGCTCTGGAGGTCGGGCTGTTAACATGTTTTTTTCCGAGTTGAAGATTGCGCTGTGGATCATAGCATATTTATATCATTTTTATGTATAACATGTGTGCACACACACACACACACACATATATATATATATATATATATATATATATGTCATGTACACCCTGCTTGTGGTCACGTGAAGGACCCCTGGTCACCAGCTCGCTTGAGGGGAATGCGATTTATCAGCATCCACCGGAGAAGAGGTTGTCTCCATGCCAAATTGCCAATGAATGGTTTTCTGCCTCCCACCTTATCTTGCAGATTTTGTTGGGGGGCCTTGAGGCGGAGCTTGACGGACAACGGCCAGGAGGGCGTAGGCCTGCCGGACATAACTGGATTACTGTGACGAGGATGACACTGATTGGTTTTTTCCCCTCTGACGTCATGAGGTCACACCCTACGGTGTCGGAGACGCCTTACGATACCCGCCGGGCATGCATCAGTCTGGCCTAAAGCAGCAGTAGAAGAAGCTGCCCAAAATATTCGTCCCTTTGCTTGTCATACCAGAACCCTCATTTTTAGACTTAGAAACAATTTTCAAACCCTTTGGACTTAGAAGTTTTCGAGTGGAAATTGAATTAACGTAAATGCTAAGTCTTCGTCCCCTGACCGTTGTTCATCAAGTTAAGAATAATTGTACCATGCTACCATGAAATGAAGAGCACGTATTTTATTTAAAGAAACATTACCAGATTGAAATTCTTAGACTTTCTAAAAGTGCTCAGACCTTTGTATGATTATTTTTGAAAATATATTGCTCAATACAAATTAAACTTTGTGTATCCCGCATCTTGAATATTAATGTTTAAATTAATTGTCAGTGTCGTGACAATAAAATGGTGGCTAGTCGGTGGATCGTTGAGCAATTAGGATAAAGAATAAATAAAATCACGGTATGAGTTCACAGGAACTTGAAGAATTGTACATGAAAGTCGACGACGTCGGAGGTCTGCGTCATGTCGTGAGGACACAAGGAGAACCTGTACAGAGAAGCGAATACGGCAGGAAGAGGACCATAACAACCCTTTGTTTGAAGATGGGTTCGAATCCCCGCTCGAAGGAAATAGACTATATGGCCAATATGAAATATTTCGGAGTTTCATGGAAGCAGCGATGACGGATCAGTGTTGGATTGATCGTCAGAAAATCATGGAGGCAAAAGAGAGAATTCGAGGAAAGGTCCTTTGGAAATTGAGGAGAAAAATAGAACTCATGAAGTCCCTATCATGGACACATCTGAGAAGAAGTCTACAACGGAGGGCAGGCTTGAGAACGACCAGCAACGTAATCCCCGTCCAGAAGGAAGCAGCCAGAAGTTTGCCGGATTGGTCACCCACGGAGGACCTGTGGAAAGGAGACCTTAGCGCCCTTACGCCGAGTTGTGAGGGCCGGAATGGACGGCGCACAGGAGAGGGAACGGAAAGGAAACACATTCGTCCTAGAGAGGATGACACGGCACCGTTCCTGTTGGAAGAGAAGACAGTTTTTCGTCGCGGGAGCAACAGCATCGAAGATCGCCGTTCGAAATGGCGATTTAGGACCCTGGCGGAAGCAGTCGGAGTGTCCCTGATCACCCGTGCCATAGAGGAACTCGTCGTCCAAGAAGCAGCTGGTGTTTTGGCAAGAAGGACACGGCCGCCAAGGTCAAGGGCAATCACGAAAAGTGAAAGAGGTCCCAGACAGCAACAGTAGGACGAGGTACCCAAGGCGACCCACAGCAATCAACCCCCCACAGAAGTTAAGTAACATGATACAAAATCTGTAGTTTTATGGTTAACTAATGTATTTTGAGATTTTGTAGAGTAACGAAGCTATCATCACGTTTTCTTTGCGTAATGTTAAATTTGGATGAAAGACTCTAGTTCAGTTGAAGAAAGTAACTAGTCGAGTAAAATGTTTTTATTGTTAAAGCTTCGAGTAAAGATTAACTTTTCTGTTTGTAAAAGAAGAAAATTGAGTTGATTTGTTGCTGTGTGGTCAGAAGAGAAATTGTATTTTGAGCTGCATGAACTATAAGTTTTCGTTGCATAGTTTCTTCGACTTATAGTATTTTGAGTTTGTTTTTTTGTGACCTTTGTGGTCAAAGATGTTAAATGTGATTTTTGGATTATTGAAAAAGAAGGCAAGTCCCATGTTGGTATAACTTTGTGTTAACACTAACAAGTTGTTTGATTCCAGAGAGGAAATGTAGAACCTTTGTAAGTTCAGAGTTAAGAAGTAAGTTATGAAGTTTTTGTAATACCTCTTTTGAGTATGTACTTGATAAAATTATGGGGAAAAAAAAGATGTAAATTAGGTACATTGGTATTTGGAAAATTAGTGTCACAATATTTGCTCTTACGTCGTATTCCGTGTTGTTGATTAATAGCGTACTTAGTTCATTGTGAAATGTTTTGAAAGAGAGTAAGCTATTGTTTGCCAGTTTTCGCCTGAGATTATCTTGATTGATGAAGACGAGCTGTTAACGCAATCACCGAAACGAGTTCAGTTGTTGACAGTTGTTAAGTAATTAGTAATGTCACGTAGGAGATTTAAAAAGTTTGCCTTTGGTTTCTTCTAGTTACAGTGTGTCATAAGTGATTTGTTTGTCAAGTGTTCGGTCTGATTGATGACACCGAGCATTGTTAGCAAATTGTTATGGACAAGTAATGTCAAATTGTTTAACAGGGAGAGTGAATGCATTTTTGTTTAAAGGGTACCCGATTAAAGTCAGCTGACATGAATGAAGATGAGTGAAATGAATGCGATGTTGTGTGAATTCCCTGAGTAAGCATTATGATGTCACCGCCACTGTTATAGAGCACACCTTGAATGATTTTTGCTGTTTGTGTGTTAAGAGGAAACCTAAGATTTTGACAAGTAATGTAATTTCTTTTGCTTAAAGGTCAGAATTAATTCTTTGTTTACAAATCTAACTCTTTAGAGGGTTATGAGTTTTGGAAAAATCGTGACAAATAGACACAAATTGATTGATTTTGAGTAATGTTTGACAACATGATATAAAGATAAGAATTTGAGTTTTTTAAGTGTTTGTCAGTTTTAGTTAACTCGCGAGAACAAAATAAGTAGTGTGAAAAATTTGAGAAATGGCGAACAAGATGCCGTAAATTTTCATTTATTCGTGGCGAAGAGCAATGTAAATGAGCGGAACGACCGTAACATCAGATATTGGAGACACGATAGTTATAACAGTAGGTCTAGAGTTGCAAGACTTAATAGGCTAACCTGTGGTTTGAAGAATAACTTACTCAAGCAAAACACCCTGATTCGTGTAAAGAATTCTTAAGTTGATTACTTATTTTTGAAGTCAAGGTATGACGTAGAACGTGGCTTTGATGTTAATTAAGTGATTTGGTGAATCCATGAGATAAAGCCTAGTATTTTGATGGCTTTGTTTAGAGACCTGATAAGAGGCTAGCTAATTGCCCTTCAGAGTTATGTAAGTTTCGGTAACTTGTCTCAAAGACAAAAGAGATTGTTTTGTTTTCTTTTTTGTTTGAACCAAAATGCCTGTTTTTTGCATAGGATAAGGGCGTAATTTTGAGGTTTTGAGCTCAATTTGCTTTAAACACAGGATATAATGTGAGTGTTGGAGATACACCGTATTACTTAGTTTTTGGTCAAGATCCAAATTTGCCGTATGAAGTTTTCACGAAGAAAGAGAAACTCCCTGTGTACAATGTAGAAGATTTTCGTACCTATGTTGCCAACGCAAATAAGAGGGCTTTTGAAGTTACAAATAAGTTTTTGAAGATAGCCCAAGAGAGGAACGTTTGTAGTTACAGCAGGAGATTTAAGACAAAGTCACACTAAATTCAGATAGGGGATCGTGTGTATATAAAACGGCTTCAGGGTAGAGAGAATAGGTTTGAATCAGCTTTTATTGGTCCGTTCAGGGTAATTCATATTAACCATGATAAACTAACTGTAAAGAGTATAGCGAAAGGTAATGTATACGAGGGTTATACTGCCCAAATGAGTTGACGAGTTCAGATGATCGGAATGTGTCAGCAATGTACCCTGTGCTAGATGCCAATCATGGATCAGCTGATTTTTAGCGCACTCCTTGAGAGGAGAGAGAGAGAGAGAGAGAGAGAGAGAGAGAGAGAGAACCGAGTGGCAGAACGCCACCCGAGCGCGTTTTCTGTTGAGAGAGAGAGAGAGAGAGAGAGAGGGAGAAAGAGGTGATGGAGCAACTGGTGAGCGGCAGAGCATCGCCTACGCCCGTTTTCTGTTGAAAAAGAGAGAGCGAGATGAGATTGCGCGCACGCAGGAGCGGCGTAAAAAATTTCGTAGAATGAAAAGAAAAAGATGTATGGAGATAGATGTGTGGGAACAGATGAGAGAGAATTGTTTTCTTTTTGGCTAATGATTGTCCCTTAGAGGTAAGGAAGTAAGAAATTTTTTTTTAGTTTTTTCTTTTTCTTTGAAAATTGTTTGAAGAGATTGTTTTCTTTTGTTGGCCTCAGTGATAGGTTATGAAGAGTTTTTGTTCTGAGTAAGGTTTAACGTAACTTTAGAACAGTTTGGACTTTTGAGAAATTTTGTGGCGTTTAGTTTTAACGTAAATTTACGTTTTTCACCTTTTGTTTTTTGTAGTAGGGAGTTAACGTAGATCTGATTGGAATGTTTTCCCTATCCATAGTTGCGTTAGGAAATTTTGGTTTCAGATTAGTTCTCTGTGGTGAGTGGGTTCACTCCCCTAGAAAGGTTGATTCGCCGAACGTTTGATTGGGCTCCACAAGGCACTAAAAGGATTGGAAGACCCAGGCCTACGTGGCTTAGGGTTGTAAAGTGCGATGTAGAGAATGTTAGTTACCAACAGGTAACACAAGAGCCTTTGGTTGTGTGATGTGGATTAGCTTGGATGAAAAAGCGTCCTAGAATGATTGTTGTTTGTTCGGATTAAGTTGAGTTCGAGCAAAAGAGATGAGATAACGCAAGATGAGAATGTCGCTGTTGTGTAAGCGATTTGTGTAGGCTGTCTCTCTGTTGTGAAAGTTTCTGCTAGAGAGCTTGTGTTCTGCTGTGATGCGAGCAAAGTGTCAGCAGTTTGCCCAGATTGGAATTTGAATGATTGGGCATGTAGAGTTCATAGCTCTGATGACGACAGCAGAAGAGAGAGGCGACCGCCCCTTAGCCCACAAGACTTTGAGTGTAGGTTTTTGCTTAGTATGTGTGTGTTTTCTTGCTGTCCGGGTGGATGTACCGTCACGAGCACGGTTTGAAGACGCACCAACTCAGCTGGTATCACCTGTAAGTTGAGTGCGCACACAGATGTGTTCTGTGTCTGTTCGCATTACTGTGTGTTCTGCGTTTGTACTAGTACCTTTTGAGTTTGTAAGCGCTTTGCTAGATTAATCGAACCATGGACAAAGATTATATTCGGTAATCTTTATGGGTGATTTCGTTTTTTTTTTTTTTTTTTTTGGTATGTATATGTGTTGGCCAACCTGTACGTTCGATTTTGGTTTTTCTGATAATGATATGTATCTCTTTCTTAATTATGACGTCTCTGTGGACTTAATATTCTTTTCCATAGGGAATGGATTGTTTTTTCTTGTATGTAATATGATCTTTTGTCAACTGTTCTTATACCATGTCTCTACTTACAGAATCCAGGGCGGAGAGTGAGACTGAACCATGTAACACCTCCCCTGTGATTGTACTGGTAAATTTGTTGCTTAGGCGAGCCTGAGGATTAAAATCCTAAGTTGAGTATTTTTCTTAATACGATTTGTTTTGCTTAAGGAAATCCTCGGATTTCAGTTGCGGTCATGTAACCTTGGATATTTTGTTCTTAGTTTTTGCTTGCCTAAAGCTATCAAAATGTGCCTTGTTTTAGAATTGTTTCCCATGATTTTGCCTATATATATGTAATGTATGTCTATGTAACCTTTTTCAGTAGTTTGGTTGCTCATATTCACTCTCATTTAACCATATGTATTGGTTTTCAGAGTTACTTGC
>NC_090736.1:35294790-35307290 GCF_036898095.1 Palaemon carinicauda
ACTCCTCCAGACCCCCAAATGTAATTGAACTAACGATTGTTTGCTGAGGAAATATTTCTGTGACATTTATTGAGAAATTTGTAATTTTCTAAGAATTAAGTTGTGGCCAGAAAACAAAGAACACCAAGTTCACGTGCGTCTGTTATATAGCAATTTTGTGCCCAAATAGAAACTGAAATGAAGTAAAGAAAAATATAATGAGTGGATGGTGGGGATAATTAGCAATTTAGTACTCTACTAAAATCTGTCTAGAATGTCATGAAACATCGAGTATGTTTGCGACGATGGCAAACTTCCTCAAGACTTTTAATCTGACTCAAGCTAATCTCAGCATCGTTCCATTCCGGGTGCTTTAATACGGTCGTAAAATTTCCTTTTTAATCCCATAATCTGAATCTTTCCAGTCACACAAAAGCTGAATGGTTGTTGTGGATTAAGTTGACCTTGTGTTTCGAAAACCGGTCATAAAGTCGATTGCTTTGTTTATTTTAAAAACATTCATGTAGAAAATTTTTTTAGGGAGAGTTTGAGCTCCATATAAAGTACGGGAGACAAATAAATGTCCTTTAATACATATCACAGTATTTCTACAACTTTGAAGAGATCCATCTCAGATGAAAATAAAGATTTAACGTTCTCTACCCTACGACCAATCTAGTTCAGTACAATACTGGAATCTTAATGTACTAAATGTTTTCGAGCTTTATTACTCATAAAGCTTTAACTTTTATTCTTTATATAATTGGAATTCTGATTGAATCAGTTTATATTTGCACATTATCAAATGTGTAGTCAGGTTCTTGAAGATATCTGTAGCCTGGCATATCTCTCTCTCTCTCTCTCTCTCTCTCTCTCTCTCTCTCTCTCCATATTTGTTGTAGAATTGATGAATGTGCCAAACATCAAATATTTCATAAAATAATATTTTTCTCAATTAAAACAATTTCTTGGATATTATGATAATGAAATGATAAAATTGATAGACATTTTCTTTAAAATAAGGCACTGTTTTAGTATAAAAATAAAATTGTCTTGGTTAACAGAAAGTAAATTCTGATATGAGGATGAAACCTCTAACGTGAAACAAGGAGTAAAACAAATGGGTGCTCTTCCAATATGTGATCTACCGAAGGTTTGTGATCTACTATTGATCTACTGTTCATGGCATGTGATCTACTAGGGAAAAAAAGTAGACAAAATAAGAATAAAAAGAATTTATTATTGATTATATTTAGTGAAGAATTTAAAAAGGAAATAATAGACATTTAACGATAACAAAAATAGAAAAAGGTAAAAATCAAGACATTTAATGATAGACCTCTCTAATATCATTTAAAAAGTCAGAATATAAATCTACAGATTCTTTTCTCATCATTCTATAACAGTATTCATCCAGATGTGACTGAAGCATATGTTGAAGGGTACCTCTCATCGTTCGCAAAATTTTGATTTTTGCATCTAACCTAGATCTTTCAATGGATTGGGTATGCGTTCCAGTGTTTGGGTCGACGTAATGCTGCTGATGGTTAATAGTGGAATGTACAAATCCATGAGAATTCAAGGTGCTGTAAGCCAGCCACTCGTCTGAATGTATTACTGATCCTTGTGCACATTCACGAATTATTATTGGTAGAAGTGTATTTCTGTCTCGACGATCAACATAAAAATAACAACAGTCAAGACCCTTTTTTAAACCGAACACCCAAGGGCCGTCAAGATTTCCTTGAAGTTGTGTGGAATGAGATCGTCCAGTGATAACTTCAGCATATTTGATAGGGGTTTCACACACACAAAAATACACAATAACCAGAGTCTGGCATAAGGAAAGTTTGCAATTCGTCATATTATTTAAATCAGAATAATGAAAAAAAAAAACTGTTTCCAGTACGAGCACTTTTAAAAGTTTGACATCCTTTCACTGGACATCTCATTACAGGTACAAAACTTCCTTTCACTTTACGTATTTTATTTTTCCTATCACTTCCGCACTTATCACAATTAATGGTAACAACTTTAGGATCATCCAATAAATTATTTTCACGTAAATAGACTACAGCTGTTTCTTCATTATAAATAACATTACTTACAAACTCTGCGCGAGTCCACATTATATGGGTTGTATTCTAAATGAATATTCCAAATGGATATTTCAAATTTAACTTTTGAAGATTTTTTGGTTTATACTGGAATGCTGACAACTAGATATTTTGCTATGTTTAATGGATAATAATGGATAGTTATTGGGTAAATAACTACGTTGTTTAAAAACCCCGTAGTTTGTAAGTTTGTTGGGGAAATATGGGTTGTTATTGTGTAGATCACATATTGGAATGCAAACAACCCGGTAGATCACATATTGGAAGAGAAACAACCCGGTAGATCACATATTGGAAGAGCACCAATAAAGGTATGCAGTGAAATCAATAAAGATTTTTCCCATAAAATATATTTTTTTTACAAAAATGTGTTGTTTACCGTCACAGGATAAAACTAAACAAAAAAAATAAAACAGAATTTCTCATCAAATTAAATCAAGATAATCCTCCAGTGTTCTTCAGCATTAATGTGTTCTGTACTATTCTCCATCAGAAGTAGTTACTTCTATAACAAATTAATCAACAAACTGATTCACAGCAACATCATTCTCTGTGTCTTTTATAATGAAATTTTCAACATGATTAACGGCATTTTTCCAATTTTCTGCTGTCACGCATAACAGTGCCACTTGCAGCAAAGATGTTAGATCTGCCATTTAAAATGTATTTCTTTTGGCTACATAGTTTTTAACCTGCGCCCAAATGAATCCAATTGCACAATAATGGCAGTGGTAAGGTGGCAGCCTTACGACCCTGTGACCTTTTTCCAAAGCTATTTTGTCGATGACATATTTTGGAGCATTTCCATGTTTCACTACTTTCACCATTTCAAGCAATTCACACTCCGTCAGATATTCTGGAGGATTTTCACCTTTATTTCTTAACCAGTCTTAAATCGCTCCCTTTGTGCTTGCCATGGTAGGAGGTTTGTCACTTTGCACTGAATGGTATGATGCGTTGTCCATAGTTATAACAGACTGTTGCGGTATATTGGGTATGAGTTGCTCTCGAAACCATTTTTCGAATACAATGTGATTCATTTGGTGGTGATAGTCACCGTCGTTCTTTGCTTGGAATACCAACTGTGCATTTGGCACGAATCCTTGCTCGGATCCAGCATGCAAAATGATAATTCTACTCCCTTTCCCGCTTGGTGGGTTTATTCCAGTTGCTCCTGTCGAACTTTCATCCATCCAACACTTGGTGACTGTATAATTCTGATTAATCTAGGTTTCATCCAGAAATATAAGACTTTTATTCCAGTACCCCTAATATTTTTCATTTCACGTAGGAACTTGGTCCTGGCACTTGCAATATCACTTCTCTCTAGTAGAAATTTCCGCCCGTTAACTCTTCCGTATTTAAATCCAATTTCTTTAAGTATCTTACGTAAAGATTCTCTGCATCCACTAAATCCAATATTTTCTTTGAGTTCAAGTAGAATGCTATGCAGCGTTGGAATTTCCTTTTTGACATAATAACCGAGAACTGTCCTTCGTAAAACGAACTGATCAAATTTGAAAAAGCACTGACGACAGGGGGCCTTCCCCAGAGATTTCTTTTACAGGAAACACCCTTAGATGCGATTTCCTGGCATCTGACAGCAGATTGTAGCAACTAAAACATAATATGTGTTTTAACATACGAGTCGGTGCCCAAAGTAACAGAATAGGTAAAAAAGGGCATTAAAAGGCAAGAAAAGACAAAGCAGAAGATGCCTAACAAATTGTTTTATAATAGAAGTAAGATATTTCATAATAATAAATCTATGTGAACTATACCCCAATGTTTGCTAGACTGTTCTATACAGTCGGCTTGGAAAATATTATCATTATATTATTTCGCAAAAAGAGAGACCCAAAAGACCTGAAAAATCTAAAGACTATGAGAAAGTTTTGATTCTGTCAAAACTTTACCAGTCATGAAAGTCCTTTTAACGACGAGGCATAAATGATACTCATGTTGGAACACTTGAAAATATCTGTATGGGTACTACAGCAATCCTAAAATACATAAATTTAGTGAGAAAATTCCAATTGAGAGGAGTTAGGCAAGAAGACCTTATCTCTCCTTAGTTATTCACAGCGAGCCTAAACGTAGTTTTTAAGAATTTGGATTGAGAAAATGTAGGAATTGAAATTAATGTGGAATACCCTAACACCTCAAGATTTGCAGGTGACTTAGTCCTATTTAGTGACTTATGGAAGGAAATGCTAAAGAAGATAGAAGATTTGAATAGAGAAAGCAGAAATGTAGGACTGAAAATAAATTTGATCACAACAAAGATAATAATAAATTAAAATACAAAGACAAAAAAAAATAAGGGATTTGGAAGAGGTAATGAATATAGGTACTTCGGACAAACAGTAAGTGTTTCTAAAGGACACGAGAACAAAATTAAAAGATAAATAAGCATGGGATGAAGATCTGCTGGTAAACAAAAGGATATTATGAAATGTTAAATGCCACTTTCTTTAAGTAAAAATATCTAAGGAGATGGTTACCCAGTATTACCTTATGCATCAGAAACTTGGAGCCTTACTTAAGCCTTAGAACATAAGCTAGATAACCTCAAAGAGCCATGGAAAGAATAATGATGGAAATTTCAATAAGAGAAAAAAAAAGAGCAACATGGACGTGAGAACAAATAAAGTAGAACCTATTCTAACAACAAGTAAACAAAAGAAATGGGCATGTGCAGGAAATGATGAGGTCATATAATACAGTATATAAATTAAAAGAATAACAAAATGGGTCACGAGATATTGTAAACTAAACACTTGACAAATATTAAAGTATAAAATCCAAAGGAAACAAGAAGGCGAAACAGCAGGTACCAAGCGCTTTCGTGTTTTACGTACATTTCTTCAGGGTGCAAAGTGACTCTGTACACTGAAAAAGTGTACATAATCGACAAAAGCGCTTGGTAACTGGTGTTTCACTTCCCTGTTTCCTGTGGATTTTATACTTATAATATATATATATATATATATATATATGTATGTATATCTACATATACTGTATATATACAGCATATATATATATATATATATATTTATATATATATATATATATATATATATGAGTGTATGTGTTCATATATGATTATATCCATAGGTGTACTGTATATATATATATATATGTATATATATATATATATATATAAATATGTGTAAATATATATATATATATACACACATATATATATGTATATATATATATATATATATGCATATATATATATATATATATATACATATACATATATATATATCTATATATATATATATATATTTATATATATATATATATATATATACTGTATATATAAGCCGTATATTTTCTTAGCACGTGAATCACTTGTCATCTCTTCCTTATATATATATATATATATATATATTTATATATATATATATATATGTATATATATGTATGTATATATATATATACATATATATATATATATGTATGTATATATATATATATATATATATTATATATATATATATATATATATGTATATATATGTATGTATATATATATATACATATATATATATATATATGTATGTATATATATATATATATACATAGGCTATATATATATATATATATGCATATAGATATACACACAGAGACACACAGACAAACACACACACACACACACACACATATATATATATATATATATACATGTATATATATGTATAGACTGTATATTTATAATGTATAAATACATATTTATATACACACACACACACACATATATATATATATATATATATAAATATATATATATATATATATATATATAAATTGTATGTATATGATGTAAATATTTACATATAATTAAAATAATTCCTTACTCTATCATAGAAATGGATGTTAACAAAATACTTTTATTTAACATTACCTCTGAATGATAATTCTTAAGAAGAATGAATTACTAAATTTATATTATTTAATATCTTTCAATCTTTTCTGAGTTATTAAATTCATTCATTTTATTATTTATTAGTCTTTTCTGAAGTAAAAGATAGAAAAATATATTTTCGACAAAAATGTGGAGGGCTATTGTCCCCAAGTCCCCCTACTCTTACGCACTGCATTATTTGAAATTCAAACAGAAAATTTTAACATAACTCTAAATTAGCATATTGTTTTTCACCTCTGATTACTGCGCCATTTCTCATAATTATATTAATCTTCAAGCTGCTCTGTCAAAATCGTCCCTTAAGTTTGAAAACTGATGGTCCTTCGATGTGTTTTAACAATCATTTTACAGTTTTACAGAACACAGTTGACGTAGTTGATATTTTTTATTCCTCAATGGCAATAGTTAGTGGCTTAGCCCCCTTACATTTCTCTATTCTCATAAAAGATGTCTTCATATAGTTGCTAATATCCTGTAAATTAAATATTAGCCAACAAAAAAATTTATTATTATCCATAAAGTAATTTTATGATATAGAAATGTTTTTTTATAAATGGGGAAGACCAAACTTTTCAATAAGAATATTATGTTTTGGTTAGAGTAAATATAAAAAAAGAGTAAAATCTCTTAGACTTTTGACGATCTAGATTCTACTTTAGCTTTCAAACATGAATTAACTTGGTGACCTTCGAAAAGGTTGTTAGGTCTCAAGTTAGCGGTTATGGTGGCCGATGTGGTAACGTCCCTGACTGGTAAACGCCAGACTGGGGTTCGAGTCCAGCTCAAACTCGATAGTTTCTTTGGGCGCTGCAACCTCACCATCCTTGTGAGCTAATGGTGGGGGGTTTGGGGGAGCCTATAGGTTTATCTTTTAAGTCATCAGCATCCATTGCGTGGCCCACCTTGGTCCTATAGTGAAACCATTCGGTGGTGGCCGCTGAGAAGAGCTCTTTGTCAGAACTTATCGTGTCTGAGCGTAAACACTTATAGTAAAACCTTCTTCTTCTTCTTCTTCTTGGGGTATTAAAGCCAACACTTGCTGGCACGGGCCTTTCCCTTGGTTGGCCCGTAGGTGATCTGTAAAAATTCTAAGGTGATTGAAACCCAAGGTATATCCCTTATTCTTTATACCTTGAGTAAAACCATTCTGTCATGGCAGCTGAGACGATTTCTGTTCCCCTGTACAACGTACCCATGTCAAAATAATTCGACCACTTTAAGGAAAAATGAACACTGCGGTTAAAGACGACCCATCCAAACTGAGTGACACTAATGCTACCCGTTAATGACAGATGCCATTCCCCAGGGTATGCCCAGGGTGCATCCCTTGGAGGAAAAATAGTAGTATTAATCCTCCTAGGTGCATCCTCACCTTTTTCACTAATTTCACTGGGTTAAGACAAGATTAAATCTGCTCTCTCTCTCTCTCTCTCTCTCTCTCTCTCTCTCTCTCTCTCTCTCTCTCCCGTTATTCTTATCGAGCATACAGTATATATTTCATTAGGTACAATGTTAAATAAGCGTAATTTTAATCGGACATTATCCGTAAAAATATACTGTTCTTAGCCGTAATTCAGTAAAATACTGGAGAGGGTAATTTTTACCCTACCCTGTTATCTTATTACGGGTTGATGATCATAATATCACCATTTAACGTCAATATTTCCGTTTATTAGATGGTAACTGCCTGGCAACATTTATTACTGGATTTTATCCGGTTTTTCGGCATATTTTTAACAGTGTAAGGGACTCATTTCTATAAGGATAATTTCAACCAAGTACATATCCCCCAAAATCATAATCCCAGGATATTTGCCAGTTTTATCCTACCGTCTTAATATGACTCGGACAGAATCCGATTGACCTGTCCTTGGAGGTCTCAAGGGTAAATTTATGTAGCAAATATCAGCGAGCCATATTTAATCCCTTGGATGGTTGATCTTGGGTTATAAAATGTAGTGTTTGAGACAGTGATTCTATTATCTAGCAAACATAAACCATGGAAACATCACCCAACCGTATTCTCCGTCCCAATGCCAGGGAAATAGTACACAGTGTGTACAAGTATTTCACAAAAGAGAAGATGAATCGCGGCCCTTTTACTGATGTCACCAAAGCCTGTATCCGTACTTCTGAAGCCACAAATGTACGCAAGAAGAATTTTGAAAACAGAAATTTCATAAGAGAATAAAGCTTCAACCTTGTCCTGTGACTGCTCTAGACGAGTTTGATAAATGTGTTTTAAGAAGAACAGTGTTAAGTTTTTATGTATGAAATGAAATCCCCACCCTTGAAAAAATACTGGCAGAGGTTAAAAGAAAGTGAAAGAAAGTGGAGATCACCCTTTTATTTATTTAGATGAAACCTGGGTAAATCAAAATTATTGTGTGGGAAAATGTTGGTTGGAGAAAAGCGGGAAAAAGGCAACAGGTGCTAATCCTCCAACTGGCAAAGGGAACAGACTTATAATTGTTCATGCTGGCACCAAAGATGGAATTATACCAAATGCTGCTTCAATTTTTCAAGCAAAAAATGACGGGGATTATCACAAGCAAATGAACCATGACGTATTTCAAGACTGGTTCAAATCAAATATTTTCATTTTTGTATTTCTAAGCATATTGTTACTAAACTATTAATTACTAATTTTAACTGTGGTTACGTCTCATGAACACAAATCCTGTATATCACATTGATCCTGATGAAAACTTTATTGATTTTGTGAACACATCTGATCTGTTTTCCTGTAAATATTACACTACTGACACATTTAATGATTCTCTCCCTAATCATATGCGGCAATGCCTTTCATTAATAAGTTTTAATATTCGAAGTTTCAAGAAAAACCATGACGAATTTATTGGCTACTTAAATAACTGCAACCATGAATTTGATATCATTGTATTGACCGAAACATGGGCTAAGGAAGAAACTCACTGCATGAATCATCTTCCTGGGTATAATGCGTGTCACAATTATCGGGAAGGTCGGAGGGGCGGCGGTGTAAGCATTTTCGTTAAAGACTCTATTGATTTTCAACCTCTTGATGACTTCTTCAACATTTCTAATGATTATTTTGAAAGTGTCGGTGTAACGGTTTCTATACCCAACTCGCATCATAAAACAGTAATCTTAGGTATCTACAGACGTCCAGGAGGAAACGGAAATATGTTTTTCGACTCGTTAGAGGAGGTGCTAAGAAATCCAGGTATCTCCCCTATGAATACAATTGTCACTGGGGACTTTAACATCTGCTTAATGAGGGAAGGGGAGAGCGAGACCACCCGCAGACTGATTAACACAATGCGATCTTTTGACTTTCGCCCGTCAATAACTAGACCAACAAGAGTCGGCTCGAATGACTCGCTGTCTTGTATCGACCATATTTGGGCAAATAATAATCTTGTTGGTAATAGTGGGATATTCTTAGCAGTTATCACAGATCATTTCCCAATTTTCTGTAGTCTATTAATGCCTATATTAAACAACGTAGACAACAAAATAAAAATTCAATTCAGAGATATGAGCGAAAAGAATGACAGGAAATTCACGGAACTCCTGAGGGGGAAAGACTGGACCGAATATGGTCAAGCCTCATTAGATCCTCACCTGGGTGCGGCCTCTTTTACGGATGAAATAGACAGCTTTTTCAATGAATGCTTTCCTTTAAAAACAAAATATGTAAGTGTTAAAAGATTGGTGAATTAGTGGCTCTCCAAAGGGCTACTGAAATCAATTAACATTAAACATAATTTATATCGAAGAATGAAATTGGGTGCTTATAGTGCCCAACGCTATAGAAACTATTGTAATATGTTGCTTACATTAATTCGCGTGGCAAAGAAAAAATATTTTGATAGTACTTTTAATCAACTCCGAAATGATGCTAAAAAATCCTGGGATCTCATAAATTCGTCCCTTAGGCCTGGAAAGAAAAAGCGCACTTCGCTAAGAAAACTCATTGGTCGTAACGGCGAAACTATTACTGACAGCCAACAGATTGCAAATGCTTTTAATCTTCATTTCTCTACAATTGGCATTACTCTCCGAGATGCCCTGCCTCAAAATAATTAGTTAGTTTTTCATTCCTATTTGCCTCCTTCAAATCAGCACTCTATTTATTTGACCCCATCTTCTCCACTTGAAGTAATCAACATTATAAAAAAACTAAAGAACAAAAAAGCAAATATTTATTCTCCCCCTACTAAACTATATAAGAATAATGCTAGTTTACTTGCCTTTCCTATATCCTTATTGTTCAACCGTTGTATTGCCTCTGGCATTTATCCTGACATTTTTAAAATAGCGTGCGTTATTGTGCTACATAAGTCTGGTGATAAATCGGATGTCAATAACTATAGACCAATAAGTTGCCTTCCCTTATTGAATAAAATTTTTGAAAAATTATTGTACAATCGACTCTACTCTTTCTTTACTAGATGTAATATCTTTTCTTCCTGTCAGTATGGCTTTCTGCGTGGCGTTAGTACAAGTGATGCTGTAAATGACCTTCTTGAAAATATCTACAATGCGATGAATAAAAATGAATACCTTGGTGCGGTCTTTTTAGATTTGAGTAAAGCCTTTGACACAGTGTCTCATGATGTGCTGCTTAAAAAGCTCGAACATTATGGAATACGTGGAAATGCGTTACTCTTACTAAAATCCTACTTAACGAGTCGAAAACAATTTGTGACCCTCGATGGCCATCTCTCAGAGGTTATGAATGTCAAAATAGGTGTTCCCCAGGGATCAGTCCTAGGACCGTTATTTTTCCTCGCCTATATCAATGATCTACCTCGATCAGTAGGTAGGTTAAGCTCCATACTCTTTGCCGATGACACTACGCTTCATTTTAGACATAAAAATATCTACTCCATCTGTGATACACTAACCAATGATTTAACTCGTGTAAAAAACTGGCTACTAGCAAATAAGTTAACCTTAAATGAAAGAAAGACATACTTCATAATCTTTTCTCTACGAAGAGTTCCTGATAACATAAGGGTTGCTATAGGAAATCACACTCTGGATCAGAAGTCCAGTGGTAAATTTTTAGGGATAATTCTTGATAATAAACTAACTTTCTGTGAGCATGTAAATATGACAGTTAATAAAATTGCCAAAGTAATGGGTATCATATATAGATTAAAAGAGTATTTCCCCTTATATATTATAAAACAATTGTATCACTCGTTAGTATCTCCTCACCTATATTACTGCAATACGGCGTGGGGGAGTAGTAGTAGAAATGTCTTGCAACCATTAATTGTAATTCAAAAAAGACTGGTAAGAATCATAAGCTCCAGTGATTACTTAGCTCATACATCGCCACTTTTCCGGTCTCTCTCGATATTGAAGCTGGAAGACAATTATAAGCTCTCCTTAATGAATATGATGTTCCAAACACTTATTTAGAACAAATTTCCAGATTTAAGACGAAAAATAATTCAGGAACAATCAGTTCATCCATATGGAACAAGAAATTCAAACTTAACTCTCCCTTTCATACGTATTAATAGATGCGAGCAATCGTATCTATACCAAGGTATTAAACTTTGGAATACTCTGCCCGCTTATCTAAAGGCACTGCTTAGCGTTCGGTCTTTTAAGAAATCATATACAAATCTCCTGTTATCTGGGTATTAAGCTTTATTAATAAATATTTATACTTGCCTACCTAACCACAACGCAAGTATGTTTCATTGTTTAGAATATTTTTTTATTTGTAAAACTAGTTCTTTTACTGAGTTTTTTGCTTAATATCTACAAATTTTTCAATGTATATACCCTTAGCTTTCATATACCATCTTTCCTTATCATATAAATATGCATTTCCATTTGTTTTTAGGCTAAGATTCTCATTTATATGTATTTATTTGTATACATATGATTATGTATATGTATGCGTACATTTTGTATATCTATATCCATATTTACTTTATTTTTTATTTTTACTTAATTGATGATATTATTTTGTTGTATTATTTCACGAAGAGCTCTGCTCCACATGGGCTTGGACTGAGTCTTTTTTTCTTTTTGTAAATCTTTGAATGTAAATATTTTTTGTCCAATAAACATTATTATTATTATTATTATTATCATTATTAAAATTACTACCAAACATTCCTCCGTCATCAGTAATTGTCATGGATAATGCTTCCTATCATTCGGTGAGAACTGGTAAGCCCCCAACAATGTCAGATACGAAAGCATTGATTAAAGAATGGCTTGTTAAAAATGGAAAAGACCCAAAAGATTACTCGACTAAAAATGAATTAACAACGATGGTCGTCTTTGACTGCATGCCAAGAAAAAAAAACTACATAATAGATAATATGGCCCTAGAAAAAGGCCATAAAGTGGTAAGGTTGCCTCCATATCATTGCCAGTACAATGCCATATAGTTGATTTGGGGGCAAGTTAAGCAGTATGTAAAAAAACGGAACAACTTCAAAATGAAAGACTTAA
>NC_090736.1:35309790-35332290 GCF_036898095.1 Palaemon carinicauda
GCATATTGAATTAGCAGGCAGTTTTCTATGTGTTTAATCATGTCATTAACGTAGACTAAAAATAGAATTGGACCTAGGACAGATCCCTGTGGGACTCCAAATTCAACCTTTTCAATGCAAGAATTTACGTCTCCTAATCTAACTACCTGACTTCTATCCCTCAAGTAATCGTGAAACCAGAACGTATCAATGTAATGTTCCTTAAGAGATTTACACAATTCATCATGGTTGACACTATCAAATGCCTTTGATAGGTCGCATAAAATTAATATGGAAACTTTTTTTCTATCAATATTTTTATAAATTTCATCTGTTAATTTCATCAAAGCTGTTTCTGTTGATAAACCTTTACAGAATCCATGCTGAGTGTTAGAAATCAAATTATTTTTTTCTAGATGTTCCATTAACTGATTACATACAATCTTTTCTATTACTTTCGATATTACTGGAAGGATAGAAACAGGTGTATAATTACCAGGGTCGTCCTTGTCTCCTTTCTTGTGAAGAGGGTCTACGAGGGGTTGTTTCCAAATAGAAGGATATTTCCCAGTTACAATCGATGTATTTATGATAACCGTGATATAATATGCAATAACTGTAAGGGAATCTTTTAAAAAAAACTAGTAAGAATACCATCCGTTCCGTAAGCATTACTATTATTCAAACTCTTAACTCTTAATATTATTGTTTCTACTGTAACTGGTTGCGGTCTAAACAATTTTATATTATTGCCAAAATTATTTTGAGTGTTTCTAATATCTTCATTTTCGTACTTTTGTAGAATTTCCTGCGTTTTATCATAAGTTATTTTTCCTACATTAGCAAAGTATTGGTTAAATTGATCTGCTCTAGCTTTTGGGTTGTCGTATTCAATCTTTTTATTTGTTTTAGTAGATACAATATTATTCATAATTTTCCATGTTTCTCTGCGAGATTTACTTTTCTTGATCTTGTCTTTGTTATAATAAGCTTTGGCAGTACGCATCTTAGAATTGATGAGTTTTTTCATTTCCTTATACGAATTGTTCAGATTTTCATCATGTCTATTCTGTTTAAGCCTTTCTTGCATTTTGTCCCTTTCAATTATACTGTTTTTGAGATCATTGTCTATCCAAGGTGCACTGGGTCTCCTTATTTCTTTCGTGGTTATTGGGGCACATTTATCTAAGGCACTATTATATACTTTATTGAAAATTCCTGTTTGAATAACTATGTCATCAGTATGCATGATTGTATCTAAAATTATTTCCTGGTCTAGCAATGTATTGCACAAAAAATCTGCAGAATAATATTTTAAACACTTAGAGGTTACCATGACTGGTTTACGCTTTGGCTTCTTAATATCTATGATAAATGAAATAAGTTCATGATCAGCTACAATGCTTGGATTCACTTCGATTTTAATGACACTTTCCTGCTTGTTTGTTATTAACACGTCTAGTAGTGTGGATGAGACGGGGCTAACTCTAGTAGGTTTTAACCTGCGCCCAAATGAGTCCAATTGCACAATAATGGCAGTGGTAAGGTGGCAGCCTTACGACCCTGTGACCTTTTTCCAAAGCTATTTTGTCGATGACATATTTTGGAGCATTTCCATGTTTCACTACTTTCACCATTTCAAGCAATTCACACTCCGTCAGATATTCTAGAAGGATTTTCACCTTTATTTCTTAACCAGTCTTAAATCGCTCCCTTTGTGCTTGCCATGGTAGGAGGTTTGTCACTTTGCACTGAATGGTATGATGCGTTGTCCATAGTTATAACAGACGGTTGCGGTATATTGGGTATGAGTTTCTCTCGAAACCATTTTTCGAATACAATGTGATTCATTTGGTGGTGATAGTCACCGTCGTTCTTTGCTTGGAATACCAACTGTGTATTTGGCACGAATCCTTGCTCGGATCCAGCATGCAAAATGATAATTCTACTCCCTTTCCCGCTTTGTGGGTTTATTCCAGTTGCTCCTGTCGAACTTTCATCCATCCAACACTTGGTGACTGTATAATTCTGATTAATCTAGGTTTCATCCAGAAATATAAGACTTTTATTCCAGTACCCCTAATATTTTTCATTTCACGTAGGAACTTGGTCCTGGCACTTGCAATATCACTTCTCTCTAGTAGAAATTTCCGCCCGTTAACTCTTCCGTATTTAAATCCAATTTCTTTAAGTATCTTACGTAAAGATTCTCTGCATCCACTAAATCCAATATTTTCTTTGAGTTCAAGTAGAATGCTATCCAGCGTTGGAATTTCCTTTTTGACATAATAACCGAGAACTGTCCTTCGTAAAACGAACTGATCAAATTTGAAAAAGCACTGACGACAGGGGGCCTTCCCCAGAGATTTCTTTTACAGGAAACACCCTTAGATGCGATTTCCTGGCATCTGACTGCAGATTGTAGCAACTAAAACATAATATGTGTTTTAACATACGAGTCGGTGCCCAAAGTAACAGAATAGGTAAAAAAGGGCATTAAAAGGCAAGAAAAGACAAAGCAGAAGATGCCTAACAAATTGTTTTATAATAGAAGTAAGATATTTCATAATGATAAATCTATGTGAACTATACCCCAATGTTTGCTAGACTGTTCTATACAGTCGGCTTGGAAAATATTATCATTATATTATTTCGCAAAAAGAGAGACCCAAAAGACCTGAAAAATCTAAAGACTATGAGAAAGTTTTGATTCTGTCAAAACTTTACCAGTCATGAAAGTCCTTTTAACGACGAGGCATAAATGATACTCATGTTGGAACACTTGAAAATATCTGTATGGGTACTACAGCAATCCTAAAATACATAAATTTAGTGAGAAAATTCCAATTGAGAGGAGTTAGGCAAGAAGACCTTATCTCTCCTTAGTTATTCACAGCGAGCCTAAACGTAGTTTTTAAGAATTTGGATTGAGAAAATGTAGGAATTGAAATTAATGTGGAATACCCTAACACCTCAAGATTTGCAGGTGACTTAGTCCTATTTAGTGACTTATGGAAGGAAATGCTAAAGAAGATAGAAGATTTGAATAGAGAAAGCAGAAATGTAGGACTGAAAATAAATTTGATCACAACAAAGATAATAATAAATTAAAATACAAAGACAAAAAAAAATAAGGGATTTGGAAGAGGTAATGAATATAGGTACTTCGGACAAACAGTAAGTGTTTCTAAAGGACACGAGAACAAAATTAAAAGATAAATAAGCATGGGATGAAGATCTGCTGGTAAACAAAAGGATATTATGAAATGTTAAATGCCACTTTCTTTAAGTAAAAATATCTAAGGAGATGGTTACCCAGTATTACCTTATGCATCAGAAACTTGGAGCCTTACTTAAGCCTTAGAACATAAGCTAGATAACCTCAAAGAGCCATGGAAAGAATAATGATGGAAATTTCAATAAGAGAAAGAAAAAGAGCAACATGGACGTGAGAACAAATAAAGTAGAACCTATTCTAACAACAAGTAAACAAAAGAAATGGCCATGTGCAGGAAAGGATGAGGACATATAATACAGTATATAAATTAAAAGAATAACAAAATGGGTCACAAGATATTGTAAACTAAACACTTGACAAATATTAAAGTATAAAATCCAAAGGAAACAAGAAGGCGAAACAGCAGGTACCAAGCGCTTTCGTGTTTTACGTACATTTCTTCAGGGTGCAAAGTGACTCTGTACACTGAAAAAGTGTACGTAATCGACAAAAGCGCTTGGTAACTGGTGTTTCACTTCCCTGTTTCCTGTGGATTTTATACTTATATATATATATATATATATATGTATGTATATCTACATATACTGTATATATACAGCATATATATATATATATATATATTTATATATATATATATATATATATATAAATATATATATATATATATATATGAGTGTATGTGTTCATATATAATTATATCCATAGGTGTACTGTATATATATACATATATATATATATATATATATATAAATATGTGTAAATATATATATATATATATATATACATATATATACACACATATATATATATATATATGTACATATACATATATATATCTATATATATATATATATATATATGTATGTATATATATATGTATATATATATATATATAGACTGTATATATAAGCCGTATATTTTCTTAGCACGTGAATCACTTGTCATCTCTTCCTTATATATATATATATATATATGTATGTATATATATATATATATATATATATATATATATATATATATATATACATATATATATATATATGCATATAGATATACACACAGAGACACACAGACAAACACACACACACACACACACATATATATATATACATGTACATATATGTATAGACTGTATATTTATAATGTATAAATACATATTTATACACACACACACACACACATATATATATATATATATATATTTATAAATTGTATGTATATGATGTAAATATTTACATATAATTAAAATAATTCCTTACTCTATCATAGAAATGGATGTTAACAAAAAACTTTTATTTAACATTACTTTTGAATGATAATTCTTAAGAAGAATGAATTACTAAATTTATATTATTTAATATCTTTCAATCTTTTCTGAGTTATTAAATTCATTCATTTTATTATTTATTAATCTTTTCTGAAGTAAAAGATAGAAAAGTATATTTTCGACAAAAATGTGGAGGGCTATTGTCCCCAAGTCCCCCTACTCTTACGCACTGCATTATTTGAAATTCAAACAGAAAATTTTAACATAACTCTAAATTAACATATTGTTTTTCACCTCTGATTACTGCGCCATTTCTCATAATTATATTAATCTTCAAGCTGCTCTGTCAAAATCGTCCCTTAAGTTTGAAAACTGTTGGTCCTTCGATGTGTTTTAACAATCATTTTACAGTTTTACAGAACACAGTTGACGTAGTTGATATTTTTTATTCCTCAATGGCAATAGTTAGTGGCTTAGCCCCCTTACATTTCTCTATTCTCATAAAAGATGTCTTCATATAGTTGCTAATATCCTGTAAATTAAATATTAGCCAACAAAAAAATTTATTGTTATCCATAAAGTAATTTTATGATATAGAAATGTTTTTTTATAAATGGGGAAGACCAAACTTTACAATAAGAATATTATGTTTTGGTTAGAGTAAATATAAAAAAAGAGTAAAATCTCTTAGACTTTTGACGCTCTAGATTCTACTTTAGCTTTCAAACATGAATTAACTTGGTGACCTTCGAAAAGGTTGTTAGGTCTCAAGTTAGCGGTTATGGTGGCCGATGTGGTAACGTCCCTGACTGGTAAACGCCAGACTGGGGTTCGAGTCCAGCTCAAACTCGATAGTTTCTTTGGGCGCTGCAACCTCACCATCCTTGTGAGCTAATGGTGGGGGGTTTGGGGGAGCCTATAGGTTTATCTTCTAATTCATCAGCATCCATTGCCAGGCCCTCCTTGGTCCTATAGTGAAACCATTCGGTGGTGGCCGCCGAGAAGAGCTCTTTGTCAGAACTTATCGTGTCTGAGCGTAAACACTTATAGTAAAACCTTCTTCTTCTTCTTCTTCTTGGGGTATTAAAGCCAACACTTGTTGTTGGCACGGGCCTTTCCCTTGGTTGGCCCGTAGGTGATCTGTAAAAATTCTAAGGTGATTGAAACCCAAGGTATATCCCTTATTCTTTATACCTTGAGTAAAACCATTCAGTCATGGCAGCTGAGACGATTTCTGTTCCCCTGTACAACGTACCCATGTCAAAATAATTCGACCACTTTAAGGAAAAATGAACACTGCGGTTAAAGACGACCCATCCAAACTGAGTGACACTAATGCTACCCGTTAATGACAGATGCCATTCCCCAGGGTATGCCCAGGGTGCATCCCTTGGAGGAAAAATAGTAGTATTAATCCTCCTAGGTGCATCCTCACCTTTTTCACTAATTTCACTGGGTTAAGACAAGATTAAATCTGCTCTCTCTCTCTCTCTCTCTCTCTCTCTCTCTCTCTCTCTCTCTCTCTCTCTCTCTCTCTCTCTCTCTCTCTCGTTATTCTTATCGAGCATACAGTATATATTTCATTAGGTACAATGTTAAATAAGCGTAATTTTAATCGGACATTATCCGTAAAAATATACTGTTCTTAGCCGTAATTCAGTAAAATACTGGAGAGGGTAATTTTTACCCTACCCTGTTATCTTATTACGGGTTGATGATCATAATATCACCATTTAACGTCAATATTTCCGTTTATTAGATGGTAACTGCCTGGCAACATTTATTACTGGATTTTATCCGGTTTTTCGGCATATTTTTAACAGTGTAAGGTACTCATTTCTATAAGGATAATTTCAACCAAGTACATATCCCCCAAAATCATAATCCCAGGATATTTGCCAGTTTTATCCTACCGTCTTAATATGACTCGGACAGAATCCGATTGACCTGTCCTTGGAGGTCTCAAGGGTAAATTTATGTAGCAAATATCAGCGAGCCATATTTAATCCCTTGGATGGTTGATCTTGGGTTATAAAATGTAGTGTTTGAGACAGTGATTCTATTATCTAGCAAACATAAACCATGGAAACATCACCCAACCATATTCTCCGTCCCAATGCCAGGGAAATAGTACACAGTGTGTACAAGTATTTCACAAAAGAGAAGATGAATCGCGGCCCTTTTACTGATGTCACCAAAGCCTGTATCCGTACTTCTGAAGCCACAAATGTACGCAAGAAGAATTTTGAAAACAGAAATTTCATAAGAGAATAAAGCTTCAACCTTGTCCTGTGACTGCTCTAGACGAGTTTGATAAATGTGTTTTAAGAAGAACAGTGTTAAGTTTTTATGTAAGAAATGAAATCCCCACCCTTGAAAAAATACTGGCAGAGGTTAAAAGAAAGTGAAAGAAAGTGGAGATCAACCTTTTATTTATTTAGATGAAACCTGGGTAAATCAAAATTATTGTGTGGGAAAATGTTGGTTGGAGAAAAGCGGGAAAAAGGCAACAGGTGCTAATCCTCCAACTGGCAAAGGGAACAGACTTATAATTGTTCATGCTGGCACCAAAGATGGAATTATACCAAATGCTGCTTTAATTTTTCAAGCAAAAAATGACGGGGATTATCACAAGCAAATGAACCATGACGTATTTCAAGACTGGTTCAAATCAAATATTTTCATTTTTGTATTTCTAAGCATATTGTTACTAAACTATTAATTACTAATTTTAACTGTGGTTACGTCTCATGAACACAAATCCTGTATATCACATTGATCCTGATGAAAACTTTATTGATTTTGTGAACACATCTGATCTGTTTTCCTGTAAATATTACACTACTGACACATTTAATGATTCTCTCCCTAATCATATGCGGCAATGCCTTTCATTAATAAGTTTTAATATTCGAAGTTTCAAGAAAAACCATGACGAATTTATTGGCTACTTAAATAACTGCAACCATGAATTTGATATCATTGTATTGACCGAAACATGGGCTAAGGAAGAAACTCACTGCATGAATCATCTTCCTGGGTATAATGCGTGTCACAATTATCGGGAAGGTCGGAGGGGCGGCGGTGTAAGCATTTTCGTTAAAGACTCTATTGATTTTCAACCTCTTGATGACTTCTTCAACATTTCTAATGATAATTTTGAAAGTGTCGGTGTAACGGTTTCTATACCCAACTCGCATCATAAAACAGTAATCTTAGGTATCTACAGACGTCCAGGAGGAAACGGAAATATGTTTTTCGACTCGTTAGAGGAGGTGCTAAGAAATCCAGGTATCTCCCCTATGAATACAATTGTCACTGGGGACTTTAACATCTGCTTAATGAGGGAAGGGGAGAGCGAGACCACCCGCAGACTGATTAACACAATGCGATCTTTTGACTTTCGCCCGTCAATAACTAGACCAACAAGAGTCGGCTCGAATGACTCGCTGTCTTGTATCGACCATATTTGGGCAAATAATAATCTTGTTGGTAATAGTGGGATATTCTTAGCAGTTATCACAGATCATTTCCCAATTTTCTGTAGTCTATTAATGCCTATATTAAACAACGTAGACAACAAAATAAAAATTCAATTCAGAGATATGAGCGAAGTGAATGACAGGAAATTCACGGAACTCCTGAGGGGGAAAGACTGGACCGAATATGGTCAAGCCTCATTAGATCCTCACCTGGGTGCGGCCTCTTTTACGGATGAAATAGACAGCTTTTTCAATGAATGCTTTCCTTTAAAAACAAAATATGTAAGTGTTAAAAGAATGGTGAATAAGTGGCTCTCCAAAGGGCTACTGAAATCAATTAACATTAAACATAATTTATATCGAAGAATGAAATTGGGTGCTTATAGTGCCCAACGCTATAGAAACTATTGTAATATGTTGCTTACATTAATTCGCGTGGCAAAGAAAAAATATTTTGATAGTACTTTTAATCAACTCCGAAATGATGCTAAAAAATCCTGGGATCTCATAAATTCGTCCCTTAGGCCTGGAAAGAAAAAGCGCACTTCGCTAAGAAAACTCATTGGTCGTAACGGCGAAACTATTACTGACAGCCAACAGATTGCAAATGCTTTTAATCTTCATTTCTCTACAATTGGCATTACTCTCCGAGATGCCCTGCCTCAAAATAATTAGTTAGTTTTTCATTCCTATTTGCCTCCTTCAAATCAGCACTCTATTTATTTGACCCCATCTTCTCCACTTGAAGTAATCAACATTATAAAAAAACTAAAGAACAAAAAAGCAAATATTCATTCTCCCCCTACTAAACTATATAAGAATAATGCTAGTTTACTTGCCTTTCCTATATCCTTATTGTTCAACCGTTGTATTGCCTCTGGCATTTATCCTGACATTTTTAAAATAGCGTGCGTTATTGTGCTATATAAGTCTGGTGATAAATCGGATGTCAATAACTATAGACCAATAACTTGCCTTCCCTTATTGAATAAAATTTTTGAAAAATTATTGTACAATCGACTCTACTCTTTCTTTACTAGATGTAATATCTTTTCTTCCTGTCAGTATGGCTTTCTGTGTGGCGTTAGTACAAGTGATGCTGTAAATGACCTTCTTGAAAATATCTACAATGCGATGAATAAAAATTAATACCTTGGTGCGGTCTTTTTAGATTTGAGTAAAGCCTTTGACACAGTGTCTCATGATGTGCTGCTTAAAAAGCTCGAACATTATGGAATACGTGGAAATGCGTTACTCTTACTAAAATCCTACTTAACGAGTCGAAAACAATTTGTGACCCTCGATGGCCATCTCTCAGAGGTTATGAATGTCAAAATAGGTGTTCCCCAGGGATCAGTCCTAGGACCATTATTTTTCCTCGCCTATATCAATGATCTACCTCGATCAGTAGGTAGGTTAAGGTCCATTCTCTTTGCCGATGACACTACGCTTCATTTTAGACATAAAAATATCTACTCCCTCTGTGATACACTAACCAATGATTTAACTCGTGTAAAAAACTGGCTACTAGCAAATAAGTTAACCTTAAATGAAAGAAAGACATACTTCATAATCTTTTCTCTACGAAGAGTTCCTGATAACATAAGGGTTGCTATAGGAAATCACACTCTGGATCAGAAGTCCAGTGGTAAATTTTTAGGGATAATTCTTGATAATAAACTAACTTTCTGTGAGCATGTAAATATGACAGTTAATAAAATTGCCAAAGTAATGGGTATCATATATAGATTAAAAGAGTATTTTCCCTTATATATTATAAAACAATTGTATCACTCGTTAGTATCTCCTCACCTAAATTACTGCAATACGGCGTGGGGGAGTAGTAGTAGAAATGTCTTGCAACCATTAATTGTAATTCAAAAAAGACTGGTAAGAATCATAAGCTCCAGTGATTACTTAGCTCATACATCGCCACTTTTCCGGTCTCTCTCGATATTGAAGCTGGAAGACAATTATAAGCTCTCCTTAATGAATATGATGTTCCAAACACTTATTTAGAACAAATTTCCAGATTTAAGACGAAAAATAATTCAGGAACAATCAGTTCATCCATATGGAACAAGAAATTCAAACTTAACTCTCCCTTTCATACGTATTAATAGATGCGAGCAATCGTATCTATACCAAGGTATTAAACTTTGGAATACTCTGCCCGCTTATCTAAAGGCACTGCTTAGCGTTCGGTCTTTTAAGAAATCATATACAAATCTCCTGTTATCTGGGTATTAAGCTTTATTAATAAATATTTATACTTGCCTACCTAACCACAACGCAAGTATGTTTCATTGTTTAGAATATTTTTTTATTTGTAAAACTAGTTCTTTTACTGAGTTTTTTGCTTAATATCTACAAATTTTTCAATGTATATACCCTTAGCTTTCATATACCATCTTTCCTTATCATATAAATATGCATTTCCATTTGTTTTTAGGCTAAGATTCTCATTTATATGTATTTATTTGTATACATATGATTATGTATATGTATGCGTACATTTTGTATATCTATATCCATATTTACTTTATTTTTTATTTTTACTTAATTGATGATATTATTTTGTTGTATTATTTCCCGAAGAGCTCTGCTCCACATGGGCTTGGACTGAGTCTTTTTTTCTTTTTGTAAATCTTTGAATGTAAATATTTTTTGTCCAATAAACATTATTATTATTATTATTATTATTATTAAAATTACTACCAAACATTCCTCCGTCATCAGCAATTGTCATGGATAATGCTTCCTATCATTCGGTGAGAACTGGTAAGCCCCCAACAATGTCAGATACGAAAGCATTGATTAAAGAATGGCTTGTTAAAAATGGAAAAGACCCAAAAGATTACTCGACTAAAAATGAATTAACAACGATGGTCAAGTCTTTGACTGCATGCCAAGAAAAAAAACTACATAATAGATAATATGGCCCTAGAAAAAGGCCATAAAGTGGTAAGGTTGCCTCCATATCATTGCCAGTACAATGCCATATAGTTGATTTGGGGGCAAGTTAAGCAGTATGTAAAAAAACGGAACAACTTCAAAATGAAAGACTTAAAATCGTTGTTAGAAGAAGCTCTAAATAGTGTAACAAGAGAAAACTGGGCTAATGCTGTGAGGCACGCTGAAATACTTCAAAAGGAAGATATGGAAGCACACCTTTCTGTAGAACATATGTTAGAGTCTTTTATTGTTGAATTAAATTCCTCTGTTGAGGAATAAAATTTATATACTATACATGTTAGGTCAAAATCACCTATGTACAAACAAATAGAATTCTTATAATTTAAATATTTTCAGGTTGCCTATCGATATATATTGTATTTATTCAATTACTTAGGATTTAATTTTGCATCATTCCAAATAAAGTTTTTTGTGAATTTAAGACTTTTAATTCCCCTATATCTTAATATTATGATTTTGGAAAACAATTGAATCAAATAAGAAATAGAAAAGACGGGAAAATTAAATTAACATAATTGAATATTTACTTTTTATTATGCTTTTATTATAAAGAAAAGTTAAAAGAAGTTATAATGCTTTCTTACAATTTATATATATATATATATATATATATATATATATATATATATAAATAAATATATATATGAACATATATACACACATGCATGTATATATATATATATATATATATATATATATATATATATATATATATATATATATATATATATATATATCATCTCCTCCTACGCCTATTGACGTAAAGAGCCTCTGTTAGATTTCGCCATTCGTCTCTATCTTGAGCTCTCAAATCAACATTTCTTCATTCATCATATACTTATATATATATATATATATATATATATATATATATATATATATATATATATATATATATATATATATATATATATATACAGAGAGAGAGAGAGAGAGAGAGAGAGAGAGAGAGAGAGAGAGAGAGAGAGAGAGAGGTGGGTGGGAAAAAGATACAATAAAGATTTAACTGACTCTTCCTTTAAGAAATCCTAATCTTATAAGCTGGATGACCTTTGATTGACAGATGTGACCCGACCACCATAAGTTTGGAGATATCGGTTATGAAAGATAAGTATCTGACAAATAGAGCACTATAAAATGATTTGAAATATCTCTATAAAAGAAACCCCTTCCAGGATCATTATAACAATTTTTTATGCTTTGATGTCCGTTTTTAATGTATAATATATATATATATATATATATATATATATATATATATATATATATATGTATATATATATATATATATATATATATATATATATATATATATATATATATATATATATATATATATATATATATATATATATATATATATATTTATATATATATTGTAGTGTACCAGCAGAAAAAGCAATAACCAAGGTAGTATTGTAAAGATGATCTTATTAAGACGATTTAGTAGAGTTGTAAAGAAAGAGATAGGAAAATGGGGTGCCTAATCTCTTAATCTGGCTTTATCGTTGTTTTCAAAGGTTTTCGACTTTTCTCTAATGAGTGATTCCTTCAAGGAAAAATGAACCAAGTGTTTACACTCGAACGCGATACCTTTTGGAAATGAGCTCTTCTCAGCGGCCACGACAGATTGGTTTGACTACTGTATAGTTCATTTTTCATTGAAGGAAGCACTCTTTCGAGACAAGTCGAAAACCTTTGAAAACAACAATAAAGCCAGATTAAGAGATTAACAGTAATACAGGGACGAGTATCCTATTTTCCCCCACCCTTTCTTTACAAAGTCAAAGTCAAAGTCAAAAACCTTTATTCCATTATAAAATGGTTATTCTGTTACATAACAATATATAAATTATTTACAAAAAAATTCACAATAATTGGATTGTAAAAATCTACATACAGCCTGTTTCCTTGGGGTATATTTGTCTATGGGCGGAGGTTCTAGCTCCGTGGCCCATTTGTACAATGTGGCAGAGGGAGAGCCATTCTCTGTCCTCATGTGTAGTTCCTTAATTAGGTTGTCCTTGATCTGTGTCTTGACTTTGCTTTTAATTTGTTGCGATGCAGGCTGTATGGGAACCTGTACATTATGAATGTATTTGGTGCTTTTGGCTAGCTCATCAGCCTTTTCATTCCCTGGTATCCCGATGTGACTGGGGATCCAGTTTAGTGTTACTAGTCTGTTCCTTTCATTATGCTGATATAAGAGGGTTTTAATATCAGCTATCAGGGACTTGTTTTCTTTGTTTTTGTCCAGTTGTAGGGCTTGCATTGAGGATCGTGAATCAGTATGAATGACTACTGATCCCTCGTCATTTTCAATAGAGTACTTTAGTGCTTGTTGTATTGCAACAAGCTCTGTCTGCAGGGTGGAGACATTATTAGATGTTCTCCAGCAAGCTGTAAAATTGCAGGATTGAACTGCAGCTCCTGCTGTTTGGGTTCCAGGCTCTACTGTACCATCTGTATAGTAGATGTGTGCCCCTATTGTCTCTACAGAGTGTATAGCTGCTTTTGCTGCGTTTCTAAGTTCCTCTATTGTGTAGTTTTCTTTTGCCCTTGGGAGCTTGGTGTAGTTGAATTTAGCAACTTGCTTTCTCCATGGTGGAATGTGTAATATGCCCTGTGCTGTGTCAGGGTTTAGCTGTAGGATTATTTCTGTTAGGCCAAGTCTCTTAATGTTGTTGCTATGGTCTTTGCCATAAGAACTTGGGGTTTGCACATCAGGATGTTTTGATAGTTCCTCTCTTACTCTCTTTTTGGTGATTGAGTCTCTGTCTGACAGGAACATCTTTTCAACTATGCTTGCATTTCTTAGTCCAATTCTGTCCTCCAGGGTTGGTAGTCCAGTTTCCAACCTTAGGTTGCACAGTCTTGTCCACATTGGGGCTCCTACCATGAGCCTCATGGCATTGTTTTGAATCACTTCTATTGTGTTTTTTTGTAAATTTGTTAGCCCTAAGAGTGTTGGGGAGGCATATTCCACTAGTGATCTGGAGCAGGCTAGATAATATTTCTTTTGGACCTGCTCATTTGCTCCATCATTGAGACTGCACATACATCTCATTGCTGCATTTCTGGCATTTGTTCTTTCCTTGAGATATTTTATCTCATCCTTGAAAGTGAGCTGTTTGTCTATTATTACTCCCAGGTATGTGTATCTGTCCACCCATTCTAGGGGTTCCATTCCTATTGTGAGTGGTTGCAAGGGATTTGGGGCTTTAATTGACATTGCTTTTGTTTTGTCAATGTTTATTTTTAGTCCAAGCTCATTGGATTTGTGGCTGGTGGCATTGAGTGCTCTTTGCATTTTTATCGTCCTGACTAGCTCTCTAGCTATCAAACATACATCATCTGCATAGATAAATATGTTTACTCCTTCAGGTAGCTGAAGTGAGGCTATATTTTCCATGAGGATGTTGAATAGGAGGGGGCTGAGAATTCCTCCTTGCGGTGTGCCATTTTCCAATTCATGATAGGTGGAAATCACTCCTTGAAATTTGACTCTGGCTTGCCTTCCTAGCACATAGTTTTTAGTCCATGCTAGTAGGTGTCCTTTGACTCCTTTTTTAACTACTGATTGCAGCATTGCAACCGGGCTTGCTAGTTCAAAGGCTTTTTCAATGTCTATGAAGACTATTGTTGCCTTGTTTTGATTTATGCAGCTTAATACATCTGTGATGCATTTAGAGGTACCAATTCCCTCCTGATATGCATATAGCTGCTTGTTTAGGGGGCCAATTTTGTATTTCATCTTGTTTAGGACCATTTTTTTCTTCTGTTTTTTCCATACGGGATACTAAGGCTATTGGCCTAGGATTTGCTGGATTCTTTGGCTTTGGGATAGGTTGCGTATCTTGCTGTCTCCAGGCTTGAGGCCTTGTGTGTTCAAGGTGAGTTTTGTTTAACAACCTTAGGAATGCAGTTTCTCCTGCTGGACCTATGTGTTTGATCATTGTGTAGGTATTCTTGTCAGCTCCAGGTGCAGTATCCTTCCCTGTTTTTTGTACTGCTCGTAGTTCCTCAACTGTGTATGGGGTGTCTGTGTCATCCTGCTGTAGGCAGGCTGTGTTGATCTCTTCCCACCTGGTTGGCGCTAGTTGCTGTTGTTGCATTCTGGTTTCAGGGGAAAGATTGATTGACAGTGTCCTGTTTCCAAAGGATGTTGCAATTCTTTCAGCCTCCTCTTGTGGGTGTGGGTGTATGGCAACTGGAGTCTTCCTCTTTTTCCGGCTACTATGTGTAGCCATTTCCAAAGCTCAGTTAGAGTAGTGTACCCTGACAGGCTTCAACACCAATCCATCCATTTTTCAATTCTGATTTCATGGATTCTTAGATTTGTTTCAGTTTTGACTGTTTGCAGTAGCTCTCTGTTTTCTACTGCGGATCTTCTTCTGTATATTTTTGTGACTTTTTTTTAGTCTGGTTTTAAGCCTTCTAACTTCTGGGCAGTAGTACCAGGAGTCCCTGTATGTGTAGTTACCTCCTATTGCTTTTAGTGGCATAGCTCTGTTGGCTGCATTGTGAAAGGCCTCAACTAGGTCTTTTTCTAGCTGATCTATATCCTCTGGAGGAACGTAGCTAACTGCCCATTCCTCTATGGCTAGTCGAAAACGGACCCAGTCTGCTAGGTCCTGATTCCATCTTGGTGGAGGTGGTGGAATAGGAGGTAGTTGTTGCAACTCCAATTCAGTTACTGTGGCAAAGTGATCACTAATCAGGGTTGAGTATACTTGCCACTTGGTTAGATGTCTTATTGCTGTTGTGACAAAGGTCAGATCCAGTCTGCCTCCTCTTACGTGTGTTGGATGCCATGTGTTTAGGAGGGTGATTCCATCAAATTCCGCTAGGGCGAAGGCTATGTGTTCCCCAGAGAGGTTTGATCTTGATGGGGATGATAAAATGGGGTGGTGTGCGTTAAAATCCCCACAAATAATTGATGGTGTTCTTTCTGCGTGAGCAAAGAGTTGTGTCAGCTGCAGCTCTCCTGTGTCCTCCCTGTTTATTTTCCTGTATATGTTGTATATATCAATTTTTTGATTCAGTAGTGTTAATGTTACTGCTAGTGTCTCTATATTGATACCGCAAGGGATGGGGTTGTGTAACCTTGTGTATATGCATGTATATATATATATGTATATGTATGTGTATGTGTATATATATGTGTATATGTGTATATATATGTATATGTATATATATGTATATATATGTATATATACATGTTGATCATGTGTAAAAAAGAATTTATATGTAAGTCTATGTATGTGTCTGTATATGTATACCAGTATGTGTACACGTATGTATATGTCTATGTATATATTATGCATGTTTGTGTATGAATGCCTGTCTGTGTATACGTATGTATATGTTTTTTTATATATATTTATATATAGATGTGTTTTACATATACAAATAGTTTTGCTTATGTATATATATAGATAAGGCTACCGTTATTCATATAAATAAACTTTACTGAAAGTCAAAAACAAGAATTTACCCGTTACCAGAAATGACCCTTTTTGGCGAGTGTCTAATGAGGTTGGATCTCCGCCCAGTAAACACCTGACCTAAGGTCAGGTAGCTGGTAAGGGTTTGTCATTGTTCTCTATGCCTCTATATGTATGTTCGTATGTTTACTTTTCCTATAAAATGTAAAGAAACCTCTCTCAATAAATCAGTCGTCTGAAGAAGTATCACGAAACTAGTCAGAACTTAATCGTATATTTCGTATTTTCATTTTCCCTGTGGTTCTTCTGCATATATATATATATATATATATATATATATATATATATATATATATATATATATATATATGTGTGTGTGTGTGTGTGTGTGTGTGTGTGTGTTTGTGTGTGTGTGCGCGGCCGCCTGCATTCATGTGTTTGATTATATATGTATCCTTTCCCAAACAATTTTTCTTCGCCCAAGGGGTTAACTACTACACTCGGGCGCACTATTCTATCTAATTTTTCTTCCTCTTGATTTGTTGAAGTTTTTATAATTTTTATAGGAAATATTAATTTTAAAGCTGTTATTGTAATTGTAATATTTTGTTTTCCTTGTTTCCTTTCCTCACTGGGCTATTTTCTCTGTTGGGGCCCCTGGGCATATAGCATCGTGCTTTTCCAACTAGGGTTATAGCTTAGCAAATAATAATAATAGCAATAATAATAATAAAAATAATAATAATAATAATAATAATTTTACGCAAATATATTATTAATCATATTTTCTCAAAGTAGGGGATAATCTTCCATTTCACATTTCCATATCTGCTTTTTTATCATCAACATTATTATTACTACGGAAGCTCTAGTCTAAGTTGGAAAAGTCTTCTCTAAATACGATATATTTTTTATGTTAAAAACAGCATAAGGAATATCTCACCACACGCACGTGCTCAGATCATCACAAAGGCCTAGATGTATTAAGGTACAGTTAGACACAGCAATTCCTGGTACACATCGCTCTGAGAAAACGCACCCTCCCACATCATCACTGAGCAGAGAGCTTATGTCTATAGCCCAACTGACCACTGACGCCATCTCTTCCTACTCTTATAAGTTTGGTTACTCGACACGCAGTGAGGGTGTGACAGGGGAAAACTTTCCCAGAGTGTTGTGTACCTGGATTCATGTGTCCAACTGTACGCCTTATACTTAGCGAACACAAAAAACAATCCATATCACCATTTCATAAAAAACAGATGATTTGCAGTTACCCAGCACCAGTTAAAGATCAAAATCTGTACTTACTATAAAATGAAGGTTTATACATTCCTCGAGCTGTCACACATGTCTATGACCCTGAATACAGATAACGAACAACGACGCATCCACCAACGTTTGACCCAAGGGAAAACAGAATTAATCTTCCCCCATTACTTTCTGCTTTCAGCTATAGTCTGTCTAGAATGTCATGAAACATCGAGTAGGTTTGCGGCGATGCCAAACTTCCTCAAGACTTTTAATCTGACTCAAGCTAATCCCAGCATCCTTCCATTCCGGGTCGTAAATTTCCTTTTTAATCCCATAATCTGGATCTTTTCAGTCACACAAAAGCTGAATGGCTGTTGTGGATTAAGTTGACCTTGTGTTTCGAAAACAGCTCATAAAGTTGATTGCTTTGTTTATTTTAAAAACATTCATGTAAAAAAAATTTTTTTAGGGAGAGTTCGAGCACCATATAAAGTACGGGAGACAAGTAAATGTCCTTTATAACATATCGTAGTATTTCTACAACTTTGAAGAGATCCATCTCAGATGAAAATAAAATTCAACGTTTTGTACCCTACGATTAATCTAGTTCAGTACAATACTGGAATCTTAATGTACTAAATGTTTTTGAGCTTTATTACTCATAAAGCTTTAACTTTTATTCTTTATATAAATTGAATTCTAATTGAATCAGTTTATATTTGAACATTATCAAATGTGTAGTCTGGTTCTTGAAGATATCTGTTGCCTGGCATCTCTCTCTCTCTCTCTCTCTCTCTCTCTCTCTCTCTCTCTCTCTCTCTCTCTCTCTCTCTCTCTCTCTCTTACCATATTTGTTGTAGAATTGATGAATGTGCCAAACATCAAATATTTCATGAAATAATACTTTTCTCCATTAAAACAATTTCTTGGATTTTAGGATAATGAAACGATAAAATTTATAGACATTTTCTTTAAAATAAGGCACTGTTTTAGTATAAAAATAAAATTGTCTTGGTTAACAGGATGTAAATTCTCATATGAGGATGAAACCTCTAACATAGAAACAAGGAGTAAAACAAATGTATGCAGTGAAATCAATAAAGATTTTTCCCATAAAATAAATTGTTTACAAAAATATGTTGTTTACCGTCACAGGATAAAACTAAACAACAAAATAAAACAGAAGTTTTCATTAAATTAAATCAAGATAATCCTCCAGTGTTTTTCAGCATTAATGTGTTCTATACTATTCTTCATCAGATGAAGTTACTTCTATAACAAATAAATCAACAAACTGATTCACAGCAACATCATTCTCTGTGTCTTTTATAATGATGTCTTCAACATGATTAACGGCATTTTTCCAATTTTCTGCTGTCACGCATGACAGTGCCACTTGCAGCAAAGATGTTAGATATGCCATTTTAAATGTATTCCTTTTGGCTACATAGTCTTTAACCTGCGCCCAAATGAGTTCAATTGCACTATAATGGCAGTGATAAGGTGGCAGCCTCACGACCCTGTGACCTTTTTCCAAAGCTATTTTGTCGATGACATATTTTAGAGCATTTCCATGTTTCACTGCTTTCACCATTTCAAACAATTTACACTTCGTCAGATATTCTGGGGGATTTTCACCTTTATTTCTTAACCAGTCTTGGATCGCTCCCTTTGTGCTTGCCATGGTAGGAGGTTTGTCACTTTGCACTGAATGGTATGATGCGTTGTCCATAATTATGACGGACTGTTGTGGTATATTGGGTATGAGCTGCTCTCGAAACCATTTTTCGAATACAATGTGATTCATTTGGTTGTGATAGTCACCGTTGTTCTTTGCTTGGAATACCAACTGTGCATTTGGCACGAATCCTTGCTCAGATCCAGCACGCAAAATGATAATTCTACTCCCTTTCCCGCTTGGTGGGTTTATTCCAGTTGCTCCTGTCGAACTTCCATCCATCCAACACTTGGTGACTGTATAATTCTGATTAATCCAGGTTTCATCCAGAAATATAACAGACTTTTTTCCTGTAGCCCTAATATTTTTCATTTCACTTAGGAACTTGGTCCTGGCACTTGCAATATCACTTCTCTCCAGTAGAAATTTCCGCCCGTTAACTCTTCCGTATTTAAATCCAATTTCTTTAAGTATCTTACGTAAAGATTCTCTGCATCCACAAAATCCAATATTTTCTTTGACTTCAAGTAGAATGCTATCCAGCGTTGGAATTTCCTTTCTGACATAATAACCGAGAACTGTCCTTCGTAAAACGCGCTGATCAAATCCATCGACGTTGGTTACAGTTGGTGGTCTTTTCCTTTTCTTTACGTTAAAAACGGGAGCTTCATTTTCTTCTAAGCTGTCTTTTCCTTCCTTACAAATGCGATATATCGTACTTCTGCACTGCTTAGTTGCATTCATTGTACGTTGTACTGCCTTGTCAAAGCCATGCATAACAGTTTTGTCTTCTTTCTCCCTTTTGAAGTACTCGTGGACAGTGAATATGACTTCTCGCGTCTCTGAGCACTTAATTGCTGTCGTGGGGAGCCTTCCATCTTAAACCGTCACGCTTGGGTATCAGAACCAAAGTGATAAGCTGCTTAACCTTCCTGACCTGAGACAGAGAGAGATGTGGCAAGGTGTATGCCAAATCTACACTGTTTTTTCGCCTCAAGTGATATTTAATGAATGAAATTGACGCAAAGCGGCAACGTCGGAAACCTACTCTATGTTTCATGACATTCTGGACAGACTATAGTGTGTCCATAAGATGAAAAGCATATTTCGGTACTTCGAATTTTTCCATGATTTTTCTACCATTCTAGCAAGGCCGTAAATGTCGGATATCTTTCATCATCATCATCATCATCATCTCCTCCTACGCCTATTGACGCCAAGGACCTCGATTAGATTTCGTCAGTCGTCACTATCTTGAGCTTTTAAATCAATACTGCTCCTTTCATAATTTCTTATTTCACACTTCATTGTCCTTAGTCGTGCAGGCCTGAGTCTTCCAACTCTTCTAGTGCCTTGTGGAGCCCAGTTGAAAATTGAGGTGAACAAAAACTCGATTATCAAAGCCACTGTTGAAATCGCCGTTGTCATTAATCCTAATTCCACTTAAAGGTATTGATTATTGATAAAAAAAAAAGATGTTTCCATTGCTTCAAAAATTCAAGGTTGATTATTTCTGGTTAATCCAAAATATGCCAGCACGGGCCCTTGCCCAACAGGGAGCCTTATAGGAGGTAAATTGTTGAAAGGAATGGAGAGTGGATTTTTGCCCATTAATAACCCAGCAGATACTTAGACCATGACCATTAGGGCTGCAAGAGCCGTAAAATATATTTCGCTGATCGTACGAAGGAATTCTTGCGGAGATTTATGCTATTCATGATACATATAACGATAATATGAGTGCAGTAAAAGCAACAAAATGTAGGAGTCACTATATTTGGGACAATTTATATCATCGTTTCTCACAAAATTGTCGATATTCATATTTTTTTTTTTAAAGCGTTTATGGGATATGAAACTTATATCATCCAAAACTTGGATGGATTTCTTTAAACTCCCGCGAGATCAAATTTACATTTTACGAGAGGAGTTCGATCGAATAAAAACGCTTTCAGTTCTTTCGAAACCCCAGAAAAGGGGATCCAAACGATGCCATATATCAGAGGTTCTGTGTATGGAATGTCTGTTATAACACTTTCACCAGCCATCACTTCGAAGGCCTATGTGGTAACGTCCCTGATTAATGATCGTCAGCCTGGGATTCGAGTACCGCTAAAATTCGTTAGTTCCTTTGGTCACTGCAACCTCATCATCCTAGTGAGGTAAGAATGGGAGGTGTGGGGGAGCCTATAGATCTATCTGCTGAGACGTTAACAGCCATTGCCTGGCTCTTCCTGGGCGCTGGTCATATATATATATATATATATATATATATATATATATATATATATATATATATATATATATATATATATATTTATATATATATATATATATATATATATATTTATATATATATATATATATATATATATATATATATATATATATATATATATATATATATACGGTCAGTCTCTTGGGATTGTCCTGCTTGATAGGGCAATGTCATAGTACCTTGCCTCTGCCATTCATAAGTGTCCTTAAAACCTTTAAAACTTAAACCAGCCATCACTTCAGAGCACCATAACCTTAAGTGTCAGCGTTCCTGTTATTATTACGTGGAGACAGAAAGTTGGCAAGACTAATAACCATCTTAACGAACAGTTGATTATAATGTTTAGCTTAAAGAGCAGGAACATGAAATGGAAGATATTGAAAAATATATTTGGAACTGAACTGAAGAAATATTTCTAAATCCAATTATTACAAAATAAACTTGAAATTAAATAAGAAAGCCAATAAGAAATTTTAAAAAGTTTGTAATTAAATTCAAGGAATATATTTTAAATTACATAAAAATACACATGAAATTAAAATAAAAAAACATATTCGAAATTATGTTTTTAGAAATTGAAATAAAAATGAAAAAATATACCTAAAATTTGAATCCGAACCCTACATTTGAAACTATCTTACATGACATGAATAGGAGTTAAGTCATCCTGGATGCGAAGCAAATACATCCTTGTGATATTACGACTGTCGTTAAGCGAAACTTTTGTTTTTAAAAATGCAATGAAATGGATGTAATGTTCATCACTCGACGTTTCCTTGTGAAAGTTCTAAGCAGTGAATAGATAATGACCGAGTTTTAAGACCAACAACGAAACTTCCGGGTTTTGAGTCATGCCAGTTGAAGGTAGTGCTCTGATAATAATAATTCTACTAATAATAGA
>NC_090736.1:35349790-35359790 GCF_036898095.1 Palaemon carinicauda
AGTGTAATTCCTAAACTCAATATAGTCCTGAAGGAAGGTCGCGAAGTGATCCGAAACACATGTCGATACCAAACAATTAATGGAGAAAAATAAATGTATTTCTGCTGTTATCCTGAAAATTATCTGCAGGACGATCTGACCGAGGAGAAGCTGTCTTCAATTATGGACGCCGATGTCTATTCATTATATATATATATATATATATATATATATATATATATATATATATATATATATATATATATATATATATATATATATATATCATATCATAGTCTATTAGCTTGCCTTTTTCCCATTTGTATGGGGTAACACGGTTGCCTTCTCTTTGAAGGACTTAGCTTTGGCTTTGGGGTGGACCGTAGTCCTGACCGGCTGCCCGGGCCGCGCGCCGTCGCTAGACCCCGGTAGCGTATGTTTGTGTTGTACCAGCTACCATCGCCAATCCTCCCAGCAACGAGGAATCATGGTTAGCTCGACAGTTCGAGACGTGAGAGGTATCTGTTATGTTTCTTTTTAGAAGGTGTTGTAATAGCTGTGCTTGTGTATGTATTAGTCTGCAACACCCATTTGCTTTACGCAAACCTATCCGTGGATTACATACATAATCCTGAGGTGTCTACACGGAGAGCAAAGTGTCCGCCTTTCTGACTGGCCGGGTGCGGAGTTGAAACCGTGACACAGACTTCTACGAAGTCCGAGCTTGCTGCCCAAACCGACTCAGCCATCGAGGCTGCATACACACACACACACACACACACATATATATATATATATATATATATATATATATATATATATATATATATATATATATATATATATATATATATATAGATAAATAAATTTCTACCTCATACTTGCAATCGAACTCTAGCCCCTTCAAATGAAAGGCCATGTCGCTTCCAACCATGCCAGCAGAGCGACCTGGCCTCTCATTTGAAGGAGCTGTGGTTTGATCCTAAGAATGAGGTAGAAATTTAATTTTATTTGAACACGATATCGTGTGGATTTTCATTCATATATATATATATATATATATATATATATATATATATATATATATATATATATATATATAAATTTCTACCTCATACTTGGGATCGAACGCTAGCCCCTTCTAATGAAAGGCCAGGTCGAAACCAACCATGCCACAAGAGGCCATAAAAGAAATCGGAACCTGACGCTACCCAGGTGTCCGATGATTCACCTGGCGAGACATCAGTCTCTTACCAGCGAGTTTTACCCGATTTCCCGGCCCACCACGTGACACAATTGGTAGTAATTCATTCAAATTACCCATAATGAGTAAATATAGATAAATATCAACACAACATCGTGTTCAAATAGAAATAAATTTCTACCTCATACTTGGGATCGAACGCTAGCCCCTTCTAATGAAAGGCCAGGTCGAAACCAACAATGCCACGAGAGGCCATAAAAGAAATCGGAACCTGACGCTACCCAGCTGTCCGAGGATTCACCTGGCGAGACATCAGTCTCTTACCAGCGAGTTTTACCTGATTTCCCGGCCCACCACGTGACACAATTGGTAGTAATTCATTCAAATTACCCTTAATGAGTCAATATGGATATATATCAACACAACATCGCTGGTAAGAGACTGATATCTCACCAGGTAAATCCTTGGACAGCTGGGTAGTGTCAGGTTCCGATTTCTTTTATGGCCTCTCGTGGCATGGTTGGTTTCGACCTGGCCTTTCATTAGAAGGGGCTAGCGTTATATCGCAAGTATGAGGTAGAAATTTATTTCTATTTGAACACGACATATAATGATAATGTCAGACAGTAGATGGACATTAAGAATTGTAGAATATGTCACTAGAGATTGTACAAGAAGCAGTGGAAGGAAAAAAAGACAAACTTATAATGTGACATGTTTTGGGTCTTTGTTCTATAGTGGACCAGTCATAGCTGAAGACACACAGAAATATATATATATATATATATATATATATATATATATATATATATATATATATATATATATATATATATATATATATATATATATATATATATAAAACGGATTTTGAGCGAAGCGAAAAATCTATTTTTGGGTGAGATGGCCATGTCGTCCTGATGGAAGTTCCTAAAGGGTAGCTTCCTAGGGTATATTACAACTACGGCGATATTCCCAGAGAATTTACCTTAAGGTACCAGAATTCTAACTCCTGGAGCGAGTATCCCTCGTGAAAGGGATATCGCGACATATCAGAGGACGTATTCTAGACACGTCACATGGCAATCTACATCCTGGACAGAGATTTCGTCTCGTAGGAGGTGATTGACGAGATACGAATTCGGGAAAGAAAAAGGGGAGCCGCTCCCAAGGCTTCCCTATCCCCCGATTCGTATGCGTGCCTGGCGCCAATCCTGGCGCCATCTGTATTCCTTGTAGCGTACACGAGGTGCTACAGATACTGTATGTAGGGAAGGGTCCTACAGCCCTTTCTTAGAAAGGCAAGGGCGGGTCCATCAGGACGACATGGCCATCTCACCCAAAAATAGATTTTTCGCTTCGCTCAAAATCCGTTTTTTGGGCTCAAGCCATGTCGTCCTGATGGAAGTGTACCAGAGCATTACTGTATCTGTGGATTCTCAGAACGTGCCGTACTCCCCGGAGGTAATTTTTTCCCGGTCGACTAGACCTAGAGACCTAAGATGTTACCGTTATACATCTTTTCAACTAACTATAAACTATGTTAGAGCTTCCTGCCCCCTACAGGGAAGAGTCCTACTAGACTCTGGAAAGTCTCGAAGAGTACATATATCTATGTATGAATACCAGGCAAGCTAATATAGTGGTCTCGCCCTATATTAAGTAAAGCATAGTTTGTATAGAACCACTGCGTCAATATATATTGACCAGTAATCCGCACAATACTTGTATTGGACAAAGGTTTATATCCGCATAGGAAGAAACTAATAAAACCGCCCTCGTCCCTTTATGGGACGGAGTCCTCCCATTAGGGGACTACATAAACCAATGCAACATAGCTTGCATAACAGAACAATTCTATCAGAATTATCCCATATAAGATACATAGAATCAAAATGCTCAATTATACCAATAAATTGACATAGGTGAAAGAGACGCAAGGTTCTCAAGAACAAGTTTATTGACAGATAATAAACAGACAGGTTAACAACAATTATATATATATATATATATATATATATATATATATATATATATATATATATATATATATATATATATATATATATATATATATATATATATATATATATATATATATATATATATATAAAAGAGGGTAACCCAAAACTTTAAGCATAAGTATGATAGTAAACAGAACTTGTTTATCTGAAAGAAAAACCATTAAACACCACTTTAATAAGATACCAAGGTATCAAGTCATAAAAGTCTGTATTACAAATCAATCACATTAGCATTAGAAACGCTCAGCACACATGTCTGAACTTATGCTAGGTTCACCTTTGAAAGAAGGAACAGTCTATATGGGCACTTGGTGCCCTCATTTAGTTTGTAGTACAGTATGTACCTACACACTCACCCTGGACTTAATCGTCCCAATTAAGACCACTGTTCCTCGCAGAGTTAAACAGTAGGGTTAACTACACGACCCACTGCTACCACAGATCTCTTAAGTTCCTCTACTTGCTTCGCATAGTGGCGAAAGAACACCCTGGAAGACTTCCAGCCCGTGTATGAACGGAGATGTTCAAAATCCATACAATTAAAGAAATTTAGGGATGAGGCAACTTTCCTCGGATCGTGACCTGCGGGTGTACTGTCAGGATCCGCTCTGCGAATAAAATATGTGATTTTCGCTCTGAGTTGATTCAGAGATAAATTTGAGCCTGATGTTTCTCCCCTGAATAGTTGACCACCCTTGAAGTCTGAAGTTCTACGAAGATAGACCTTTAGGCATTCTACTGGACATAGAGATGCATCTTCTTTCAGAGGGCAGATTCTCCAGGGACCCCACCTGTTGGTGGGTAACTCATTCTTGGCGAGAAACGTAGGATCCGGAAACAGGTTCAGATCCCCCCCATCCAGGAACTGAACACGACCTGCCTCTCTCGAGAGGGCTACGATCTCACTAACCCTGGCCCCGGACGCGAGTGCAAATAGGAAAATAACTTTTTGCGTCAAATCCTTTAACGCACATTCTTCATTGCTCAACAGGGAGGCGAAATGAAGAACTTTGTCTAAAGACCATGAGATGGGCTTTGGAGGTGCTGAAGGTCTGAGCCTAGCGCAGGCTTTCGGAACTTTATTAAAGATCTCGTTACCTAGGTCGATCTGGAAGGCAAATAAAATGGTTCTCATCAAAGCGGATTTACACACTGAAATCGTGTTAGCTGCCAACCCTTGGCCATGGAGGTGGATGAAGAAAGATAAGCAGCAGTCTGTTGAGATCTCCTGCGGATTCTTTGCCTTTAAAAAGGCCACCCACTTTCTCCAAGATGACTCATATTGCCTTCTAGTCGATTTGCACTTATATTCCTCTAGGAAGTCTATGCTGGCTTTCGAAATCCCGAAACGCTTTCTCACCGCTAGGGCGAGAAAATCATGAGCTGCAGGGTCCGGGTTTTCTGTAATGAAGCGCAGACAGTCGACTTCTGGACTCGCTGGGTCAGAACTGGATGTGGTAGCGGCACGAACTTCATCTGTAGTTCCAACGCCAAGGGGAACCACATACTGTTCGGCCACTTGTGGGCCACTATTGCCGCTACCCCCTTGAAGGATCTCAGTTTGTTGAGGACCCTCAACAGAAGGTTGTGAGGAGGGAACAGATAAATCCTGGACCATCTGTTCCAGTCGAGGGACATTGAGTCCACTGCTTCCGCTAAGGGGTCCTCGTACGGGGACACGTACAGGGGCAACTTCTTGTTGTCTTTCGTCGCAAAGAGGTCTATTTGCAGTTCTGGGACTTGATTCAGAATGAAGGAGAATGATCCTGCGTCTAAGGACCATTCCGACTCTATCGGTGTGAACCTGGATAGAGCGTCCGCTGTCACATTGCGGACTCCTTGAAGGTGAACTGCCGACAGGTACCACTTCTTCTTTTCCGCCAATCGGAAAATGGCTAACATCACTTGGTTGAGAGGTGGTGACCTCGACCCTTGTCGATTCAAGCATCTCACAACCACCTCGCTGTCCATCACCAATCTTATGTGGATCGAGTGACGCGGGGAGACTTTCTTTAAGGTAAGGAGCACTGCTATAGCTTCTAGAAAGTTTATATGAAAGATCCTGAATAGCTTGGACCAAGTCCCCTGGACTTTTTTCCGATGAGAGTGACCTCCCCATCCCTCCTTTGAGGCGTCTGAGTGAATCGTCATCGACGGGGGAGGTGGCTGAAGAAGAACCGACTTCTTTAGATGTCTGGCTTGGGACCAAGGTCTGAGAAGAGTACGTAGCCGAGGCGGCACTGGTCTTCTCAGGTCTCTTCGCGCGTTTGATGCATACTTTCTCCAAACTCCGGTTGCATCCTTTAGCTGTGCTCTTAGCACTGGGTCTGTCACTGAAACAAACTGGAGAGAGCCTAGTACCCTCTCCTGTTCGCGTCTTGATATCCTTTCAGAATCTAGAAGTCTCTTGACAGAGCATACTATCTCCTTCCTTTTCTTCGTCGGGATGGAGAAACTGTGTGACAAAAGGTCCCAGTGGATTCCCAGCCACTGGAACTTTTGGGATGGAGAAAGTCGAGACTTTTTTCTGTTGATCTTGAAGCCTAGGTACTATAGGAACTGGATCACCTGACTGGAAGCTTGCAAGCATTCGGTCTCAGATGCTGCCCACACCAGCCAGTCGTCCAGGTAGGCTACTACCTGAATTCCCTTTAGGCGTAATTGTTTGAGAGCTGCGCTCGCAAGCTTCGTGAAAATCCTTGGGGCTATGTTTAGCCCGAATGGCATGGCTCTGAAGGCGTACAGTCTCCGTTGTGGCCTGAACCCTAGGTAGGGGGAGAGTCGACGGCTGATTGGAATGTGCCAATAGGCGTCTGACAAGTCTATAGAGACTGAGTATGCCCTCTTGGGCAGTAAGGTCCTTATGTGTTGCAGTGTTAGCATCTTGAATTTGCAATTCACTATGAACTTGTTGAGTGGCGACAAGTCCAGAATGACTCTGAGCTTTTCCGAGTCTTTCTTGGGAACACAAAACAGCCTCCCTTGGAATTTGATGGACTTCACCTTTCGGATCACCTTTTTCTCCAACAGTTCTTGAACGTACTCCTCCAAAATGGGGGTGGAGTGTTGGAAAAACCGAAGGCACGGGGGTGGAGTGCTGTACCAGCTCCAGCCCAGTCCATTCTTGAGTAGGCTTTGGGCCCAGGGATCGAAGGTCCAGCGATCCCAAAATTTCATCAGTCTCCCTCCTACCGGTATCGTTTCACTTGGACTGCCGTCCTGAGGTCTTGCCTCCCTGACCACGACCACCTCTGAATCCCCTTCCCCTTGAGGGGCGCCTAGACGAGCCTCTGGCTGCTCCTCTAGGTTTTGCACGAAAGGAAGAAGACTGTCCTTCGAACGTTGGGGTGAATGTGGTTGACTTACCTGGCACAGCCTGGGGTACCCACTCAAAAGTAGTCGGGGTTTGTGCCACCATCTGGTGCACTGGAGGCAATGGCAATTGCAGTTGCTGTTGCTGTCTATAAGGCTTGGCTGGCCGAGACGGTAGCCTAGTCCTCATATTCTTCCTCTTTGGTTGAGGACCCTCATCCGGGGAAGATTTTCTTTTGATAGCCAGGCCCCACTTCTGGAGAAGGTTTCTATTCTCCACGGCGGCCTTATCAACAACCTCTTTGACCACATCGGTAGGGAAAAGGTCTTTTCCCCAAATGTTGGAGGAGATTAACTTCCTTGGCTCGTGTCTCACCGAAGCCCCGGTGAACACGAACTCCCTGCAAGCTCTCCTTGCCTTGACGAAGCCATAAAGGTCCTTCGTCACTGTGGCTAGGTGAGACTTAGCCACTACCATGAACATTTCATGGACCTTGGGGTCACTTGCCATCGTCTCAAGAGTAGTCTGATGAGGCATTGAGGCAGCCAGTCTTTCTTTTGTCTCGAACTCTCTTCGTAAAAGAGATTCGGACAGCTTGGGGAGGTCCTCGCCGAATTGCCGTCCGGCAATATCAGCCTCCAACTTTCCCACTGAGAATGTCAGATGGACATCCTTCCAGTCTTTGTGGTCCATAGGCAGGGCCAGCGACAAGGGTTTACACTCCTCCAGGGAGGGGCAAGGCTTGCCGGCCTCGACTGCCTTTAGGACAGCCGCAAACCCTTTCTGTAAAAAGGGGAAGGCTCTATCAGGAGAGGACACAAAAGAAGGGAGCTTCTTGCTCAATGCTGCTACCTTCGAGTTAGAGAAGCCCCTCTCTTTCATCGAGGATGAAAGTAGGGCTTGAGCCTTAGCGTGGTCCATAATAATGACCTCCTTCGGCTCTGTCTCCTCCCTTGAAGCTGGTTCTTTTCTCAGCCGGACATAGCAGTCCGGATATGATGCCTTGCTGGGCCAGAATTCTACCTCCTCTAGGGGAACTGAACCCAGCTTATCCGAGATGACGATCTTTCCAGTCGTCATCGGCATGTGCTCAGCATACCTCCATGGGTTAGCATCTGAGCATATGGGAAGGTCTTTCACATTGAGCCTTTTCCGGGGCCCATGTGATTCTGCCAGGGACTGCATACGCAGTTCCATTGCAGCCGCCTTCTCCTGATTCTCCTTCTGCATTTGTTGGATCATTCCAACAATCGAAGAGAGGGCCTGTCCCAGTTCTACTGGGAGACCAGCCGATGTTGAGGGGATAAGCTCCGGCATCTGAACCGGAGTAGCCGACACCTCGTCGACCACATCCTCTACGACATCCGGGGTTTGAACTTCATCCTGACCTTCTGCCAGGAGGTCTTCTTCCAAACGTTCGTCCAGGTCAGACATCCTGTCATCCAACTGGATGTCTTGCATCGCAACTGCGACTTCCACGTCCACCTGGACTTGATCTTGAGGGATCTCCTCTTGAGGCTGGGGAATCACTGCATCAGCTGATGCCTGGTGAAAAAGATACGCCCTCATCTTCTCACTTGGAAGATAAGGGCCAGAGGTGTTCTTCTTGAAGCCCCTTACCCAAGTACGAAGCTTTTCCCTTGCTATATCCCTTGATTCCGCCGTTCTAGGGGAATCAAAAGCCTCAGTAATCAGGTTAGTGCATACAGTACATACCTGAGGGTCCCAATACTGGAGATCATCCTTGGAGACAGCGCATGCTGCGTGTCTCCTACAACACTCATGTCCGCAGAGGTTCTTGCTGCGGACATTGCAGAAAACATTTCCGCACTTCGGAGGGTCCTCCTGTAAAGAGAAGAAATTTCCATGAGTATCAAGTGAACTATGTATCACTGGATATGCATATTAAAGCATAACAATTCATAAAGGAAAGACACACACTTTTGTTTCCCTCACAACCCATTGCTGCAGCCTTCCAGATAATAAAATCAAAATGGTTTATCTCTTCTAGAGTAACCAATGCAAGGTTTCCATAGGAAACAGGTGGAGCTCACACCTAAGCAATGATTTTAAAATCCTGGATAATAGACAGGGAAGAACTCAGCTTCCTATCTGAGGGCAACAGTAAAGGGCTGTGCAAGAAAACACAATAGTTTTAGAAGATACAGTGCTGTACCAAAACCTTTACTATAGTTTTCTTCTTACTGTATATGCTATACAGAAGAATACTAGTACAGTATAAGGGGGATGTGTGCCGGCCTGCCTTTGCCGGCCGGCACACACCACAACTAGCTTTAAAGTATACTACTTAACAGCTATAGGGCGGCAGCACTCTGGTTCAAATGCCTGTGCCGGTCGGCAGCTACTGCCGGCCGGTAACAGCCAGTGTTGGCCGGCAATGGCTGCCGGGCAGAAACTACACAAGGTATTACCCAGCTGCCAGCCACACTCTTGGTGACCGGCAGACAAGGGCTGACATAAGCCGGCCGGCAAAGGTACAAGACCGATGCCAGCCGGCAGCAAAAGAACCAGAGAACTACACCTGCCCGGCTGCCGGCCTCATAGGCCGGCAGCCGGGACAGGTACAGCACTAGAAGAAAATAGAATGGATGCCGGGATAAGAGTGTACACTACCTCCAAGCCCGGCAACCGAAAGAGTGCATATAAGGAAGGGGAGAAACTAATTCAGGCTTCCTTGACCAATGCCGTCCGGCTCTGCCGGCAGGCATGGATGAGGGACCAAGAGAGGTCCGGGCAGCACTCGAAAACATAAGACCCTTGCCGGCCAGCAGCTCTGCCGGCCGGCAATGGGCTGAGTCAATTCCACATCCCAACCTATACTAGGTCCAGAAGTAGAACGACGTACAGTACAGTAAGACCCCTGCCGGCCAGCTCTGCCGGCCGGCAAGGTACAGTACAGTAATGGCTAGGCCATTACGGAGATAGAGGGGGAAGGGACAAGAGGGTCCTGCCAACCTTGCTTTAGTGACAGATCACCCGCAGCCAAGAAACTTATCTTAGCCTAAGGGAGATCTAAGGGGAAAGGCCAGCAATACTTGCCAGCTTCCAGAGCACCAAAGCAAGGAAGGCGTTGCTACTCCCAAGGGAAGAACTTATCCTCCCCCGAGAACAGCAACAGGACTTAGTCTGGTCGATCACAAAAGAAGGAATCATAACTACAGAAACCTTCGGTAGTGACCTAAGGGAGCTAAGCTCCCTTTGTATGTGTTAGGTCAGCGAGGGGGACTCTGCCCAAAGCCAGACAACACAGACTCAGACTAAAAACTCTGTTGTTCTGTCCCTCTTGAACCATAACTACAGGAACAGGAAGGTACAGTAACACCCTAGTATAGTTTTATCGAAAATAAATTCGGAAAAAACCACTTAGGGATAAGCCCAAGGCTTAAACAGAGGGAAAGGGATTGCATACCTTCTCCGAAGAAAAGAAATCAACCGGGGAGTATGATAAAGTATACTAAG
>NC_090736.1:35364790-35409790 GCF_036898095.1 Palaemon carinicauda
GGCTATTTTTGGAACAGGGAACTGACAGTGAGAATTGTGTATTACAACTACAGGATTGACAGGAGGTTCTTCGGAACACCTTCATCTATAGCTGGTTTTGTTGGTTGCTGCAGAAGTTATCGAGCTATGAAGAACATAATGTGCGCGCCTTGAATGATCCTTTGCTTAGGCTTTTGCAACGATGTCCTATAATTGGAGACTATTGGAAATAAGGAAATAAGACGGAGACAGAATGGTTCAACTTAACGGTGAGCGACGTGTGTTTTTTCAACATGATAGTCCCATAATTAGACATTAAAAAAAAGGATATATCTAGATCGTATTGTGCTGCTCGTCGTTTACTTAAGCGTGATGACGTACGCGGAGAAAATTTATTGCATTCTTGTCTCTACCCATCGCCTCGATGGACAAAGACATGGATGCCATCGATTTCTCTGAGGAATCTGATGAACTGAGGACACACGGCTCTGAAATCTCTCTTGAAATCTAGAAGGAAACTGACGAACTAAGAAAGAATACGATGCAATCTTGAGGAAATTTGACGAACTAAGGAAAGCAGAAGATGAAATATCAAAGGAAACCGAAAAACTAAAGATCTTGAAAAACTAGAACAGACAGAAGAAAACAACAACGAAGAACCTTTAAACGAACACGTAAAATAGCGTTTAATGCTAGAGGTAAATCACATGGAAATAGAGGAAAAAAAGCCCCTAATGTGAGAAATAAGACACCTCAAAATAGAGGTAAAAAAACCTTAATGCCAGAAATAAGGCACCTCAAAATAGAGGTAAAAAACCCTTAATGCTAGAAATAAGGCACCTCACAATAGAGGTAAAAAACCACGAATGCTATAAATAAGGCACCTTAAAATAGAGGTAAAAAAGCCCCTGATGCTTTATATAAGGCTCCTAAAAATAGAGGTAAAAAAATCCCTAATGCTAGAAGTAATGCACCTCAAAATCGAGGTCAAAAAGCCCCTAATTCTATAAATAAGACACCTAAAAATAGAGGTCAAAGAGCCTCTAATGCTAGAATTAATGTACCTGAAAATCGAGGTCAACAAGCACCTAATGCTATATATAAGGCTCCTCAAAATAGAGGTCAAAAAGCTTCTAATGATATAAATACTACATCTAAAAATAGATGTCAAAGAGCCTCTAATGCTACAAGTAATGCACCTCAAAATCGAGGTCACAAAGCCACTAATGTTATATAGAGGGCTCCTAAAAATCGAGGTAAAAAAAAACCCTAATGCTATAAATAAGGCACCTCAAAATCGAGGTCAAAAGGCCACTAATGCAATATATAAGGCTCATAGAAGAAGAGGTCAAAAGTTCCTAATGCTATAAATAAGGCACCTAAAAAGAAAGGTCAAAGAGCCTCTTATACTACAAGTAATGCACCTCAAATCAAGGTCAAAAAGCCCCTAATGTTATAAATAAGACACCTGAAAATAGAGGTCAAAGAGCCTCTAATGCTAGAAGTAATGAAAATCAAAATCAGGGTAAAAAAGCCCTTAATGCTATAAATAAGGCACCTAAAAATTAAGGTCAAAGAGCCTCTAATGCTGGAAATAATGCACCTCAAGATCGAGGTAAAAATGCTCCTAATGCTATAAATGATGCACCTAAAATAGAGGTCAAAGAGACTCTAATGCTTGAAGTAATGCAGCTCAAAATCGAAGTCACAAAGCCACTAATGCTATATATAGGGCTCCTAAAAATCGATGTAAAAAACTCCTAATGCTCTAAATGAGGCACCTAAAAAATAGAGGTCATGAGACTCTAATGCTAGAAGTAATGCACCTCAAAATCGAGGTCAAAAAGTCCCTAATGCTATAAATAAGACACCTAAAAATAAAGGGCAAAGAGCCACTAATGCTAGATGTAATGCACCTCAAAATCGCGGTAAAAAAAAACCCAAATGCTATACATAAAGCTCCTAAAATAGAGGTAAAAAAGCCCCTAATGGTATAAATAGGTCCCTAAAGCTAAAGTTAAGTCACCAAAAAACAGAGGTAAAAAAAGATCCTTATGCTAGATATAGGGAAACCTCAAAATATAGGTATAAAAATCCCCTAATGCTAGAGATAAGGCCCCTGGCTCATCAAAATCAGAGGTCAAAAAGCCCCTAAGGCTAGAGATAAGGCCTCTTAAAATAGAGGTCATAAAGTCCCTAACGCTAGAGATAAAGCACCTCAAAACAGAGGTCAAAAAGCCCCAAATGCTAGAGATATGGTGCCTAAAAATTGAGGTAAAAAAAACCCGTAATTCTAGAAATAAGGCACCTCAAATCAGAGGTCAAAAAGCCCATAATGCTAGAGAAAAGTCACCTAAAATAGATGACATAAAGCCCCCTCAAACTAAAGCTAGGGCACCTAAATAGGGAGGTAAAAAAACCCTAAAGCTAGAGATAAGGCACCTCAAAATAGAGGTAAAAAATCCCCTAATGATAGAGATAGGGCACGTCAAAATCACAGGTCAAAAAGCCCCTCTATGCTAGAGGTAAAGCACTTAAAAATAGAGGTCATAAAGTGCCTAAATCTGAAGTTAAGGCATCTAAAAATAGAGGTCAAAAACTTCCTAATGGTAGAGATAAGGCACATCAACATAGAGGTAAAAAATCCCCTAATGCTAGAGATAAGGCACCTCAAAATCAGAGGTCAAAAAAACCCTCTATGCTAGAGGTAAGGCACCTCAAAATAGAGGTCATAAAGCCCTAAATTTAAAGTTAAGGTACCTAAAAATAAAGGTAAAAAAGCTCCTAATGCTAGAGATAAGGCACCTCAACATAGATGTGAAAAATCCCCTAATGCTAGAGATAAGGCACCTCAAAATCAGAGGTAAAAAAGCCCCTCTATGCTAGAGGTAAGGCACCTCAAAATCAGAGGTAAAAAAGCCCCTCTATGCTAGAGGTAAGGCACCTAAAAATAGAGGTCATAAAGCCCCTAAATCTGTATAGTAATCCATGTCTGGACTCCGATAGATCGGGCACAAATGGGGCTCTATCCTGGCAGGTAAAATATATATATATATATATATATATATATATATATATATATATATATATATACTGTATATATTTATATATATATACATTATATATATATATATCTATCTATATATATTTATATATATATATATATATATATATATATATATATATATATATAAATATATATATATATATATATATATATATATATATATATATATTTATATATATATATATATATATATATATATAAATATATATACTTATATATATATATATATATATATATATATATATTTATATATATATATATATATATATATATATATATATATATATATATATATATATATATATATATATATATATATACGAAAGACATAAGAGAGGTCTTATCTTGTATTCTTTTAAGAAATGCAATCGTTTTCGAGAATAGTTATCGAAAAATATAATCACACCGATATATTTGCATTCCTTATTACATTTCTGTGTGGAAAATCCTTAAATATTGTGGGAACTGACTATTCCCATTAATATTGGTGGGAATCATATATCCTTTGTTTGCATTATTATAGCAGCTGCTCTCTCTCTCTCTCTCTCTCTCTCTCTCTCTCTCTCTCTCTCTCTCTCTCTCTCTCTCTCTCTCTCTCTCTCTCTCTCTCGAGTTCTAGAATAAGTTAGATAAGATCATAAGAACTCTCCAAATGCTTAAACTGAATTGTTCTACCAAAGAGCAAATGGAGTATCTGCGAATGGACTAAAAAGTCTTTGAGACATCCAAAATCCTTCTAACACACACTCTCTCTCTCTCTCTCTCTCTCTCTCTCTCTCTCTCTCTCTCTCTCTCTCTCTCTCTCTCTCTCTCTCTCTGTATATATATATATATATATATATATATATATATATATATATATATATATATATATATATATATATATATTTATTTATTTATTTATTACCTGTATCCAATATTTTATATTATTTGGATGTTCCCAAGGATCACGCAAGGCCACTAACTACTCTGCAAGTTGGTGTTGGAATTGTATTTCTTTCGGGTGAAGATCCCATGTTCCAAAGATGTTCAATGACCATCTAAAAGCAATGTTAGAACTATATACTGTATGTCCATTTTCATTGCGATTTGGAATCATTGATATTAAATGTTATCAATACGGGTATTACCATCATCATCATCACTTCATAAATGTTCATTAGCAAACCTCGTCAAGCCATATATTAAGATTAGCCAATTACCACCACTCCACCATCGTCTTTAACTCCTCCTGGTTATATCCTTCTACCCCCATCCCCAATGTTTGAGGTTTAAAAGTCTCAGAGTTTTGATAAGATCCTTCTGATGGAAGTTTTTTAGTAAATGAAAAACAAAACACTAAGATGACAATATTTCATACAGTCTGCTTTCCAGGTGTTTGAAATTATATCAAAACTATAGATAACAAAGTAAATATGCGAGAGACTGATTGAACAAATATCGAGAGTAATGGATTTCTTGAAGAGCTTACCGGGGGAACACTTTTAAGGTGTTGGACATCTGGACATGAAACGACAAATAAAATCGTAACAATACGAATACTTAATGCTAAGGAAATATTTCCTTTAGCCTTGTGAAGGGTGAAGCCAGCTAGACTCGGAACTTTGAGCATTGGGCAATCGTCACCAGGGAAGGGGGTTCACTTGGAAGTGAGCGACTTGCCCAGATAATTTGATTGATTGAATGATTGATTAGGAGTTTTTTGTCATCCCGACATCTAAGGTAATTGACGCCGAACCAGATAATTAGGAGTAAACAATTTGTCTTTTATACCCTACATCCTATATACCACATCATGACTATAATAATGCACCAATGAACTTTCATTGCATGTCATTTCACATATTTTACTGTCACCAATCACTTTTGAAACAATATAGATTATGTTAACTGATGATGGAGGTATCTCCAACCTTAAACTAATATAATTGATATAGCAAATAATCCTATTTTCTCTAAGAGGGTCGAAGCCAAGTAGCCTGTGACAAAAGCTGACCCCAAGCACACCGGGCTACGTGGCACATGATCGAAATAAAAGGAAAACAATGAAATCAACAACTGAACCTTTAAACCTCATTGCCTTCGAAATTTTGAACAATGGCCACTTATTAATGATATTGTGACCCAATAGGTGGTATTTGAAACGAATCACTATTAGCGCCTAAAAATAATACGTATGCCAAAGTGTGTAATTTTGTGGAGAGAGAGAGAGAGAGAGAGAGAGAGAGAGAGAGAGAGAGAGAGAGAGAGAGAGAGAGATTGCTTAAAAAAATGCAAACGAGGGATATTTCCGAGTTAGGAATATTAATATGAATAGTCAGTTCCAATATTATTCAAGAAAATTTCATATAGAAATAGGATAGAAAAATTCAAATAAAAAGTTATGATAAGATCTTTTGATGAATTAGTTTCGAAATAATATTAGGTTACATTTCTTAAAAGAATAAAAAAAGTTCTCTCTCTTCATTGCATTTCTTTGAGTGATAACGGTGTACCAACCATGTGTCACACGATCGTACATAGTAACGACATTTAATTTTTTGTATGTATTATGCTTGTATCTTCGCTCTCCCCTCATACTAATAAGAACCTGAAATAAGATGTCTGTTTTTCTCACCTTTAACTGATAACCAGTGAGCTTTTCAGTTGATCAGGAAATTGCCTGTTATATTTTGTGTGCCCTTTTTGCCTGGAGTTTATGCATATATAAACGAGTGTTATGTAATAAAGTTTACTCAGTTGCTTTCATCCTCCCTTTTAGTCACAACCTTCTCTCGGCCCGTCACATTGCTGAGCCCGGAAGTCAACTCGCTCCTCCCACCTTCCACCCTCTCTCGCCCCTCCGTCAGTGGTACTCTAGCAGACTCCATAGAAGTTGGAGCTGCTCCCATTGAAACATTCGTCGTTCGCCAGCAGAGAGGCGTTTGCTTGGTTTCAGCGCACAGAAGTCCAGTTTTGCATCAAGGGCGTGACTCGCTTAACCACCAAAGCAGATTATGTTCTCGCGGCAAGGAGACACCCCAATAGCGTATGATGCCCTCAAAACATACCTTTTGCAGCAGTACTCGCCGTCGCCAGCCGCCTGTATTGCAAAGCTTTTTCAGCTCTCTCAACAACCGTTGGAGAACCAAAGGGCTTCGCTTGCCCTCAGGAAAATGACCAGTATCGCTCGCCTGCAACTGGCCACAGACGGCTCTCCTCGTGAGGTGAACCTACTTCGTGCCCTTTGGATACCCGAACCTGTACGCACTGCCATACCCAATGTCGATAATTTAACCATAAAGGACTTAATGACCAAAGCCGACGCCCTCATGGACAGCCACTTCACAACCTTCAAGACCTCCATCAACGCCGCCACTCCTGACAAAGAGGACGCCTATTCAACATCAACCGAAGCTGATGTGAATGCCGTAAGACATACATGCCTACCCCGTGACATACCAAAGCGGCGACAAAGGCACCCACCACCCATCACTCCCTCGCACCCCAACCAACAACTTTTACAGTCACTTACTGCCTCCCATCCACCGCAGTTTTGCTACTACCACAACAGATTTGGGGCAACCACGAAGAAATGTGCCAAGGATTATCAGTGGCCAAAAAACGTGTAAGTAGGCCATCACTCGTGACGGTGGCCTCCTGTGTCTTTAGTCTTTTCTTTTTACATGATGCAGGAACGGGCGTGCGATTTTTGGTAGACGCAGGTGCTTGTCATTCTCTTTTGCCCAAGGAACTCTTCAGGACACAACGTTGTCTGTCTATGACTGACGATGTCCGCCTGGTAGCTGCCAATGGATCTGCGATACCCACCTAAGGTTACGAGAACCTCACTTTATCGTTTGGAAACTGTAAATTTAATTGGAAGTTTCTCGTTGCTGACGTCACATTGCCAGTCCTCGGTGCGGATTTTCTCTCTCATTTCCACCTTCTGGTCGATATCGCCCACCAATGATTGGTTAACGCAGACTCGTACTTGTCGATACCTCTTCAACCCGCCCCTTCCAACCTTGCTCTCTACATCAGTGCACCCACGGATGCCTACGCCCACCTCCTCACGTCGTACCCGGAAGTTTTCCGTCCATAACTTCACCAAACGCCCACAGCCCCTACTAAGCACGATATTTATCACCATATCAAGATGACGGGACCCCCAGTCTTCGCAAAATTCAGACGTCTGGCATCTGAACGATTGGCAGCCGTGTAGGGAGCAAGCAGGAAGTCAAACGGGGAGGGGATGTGTATAGCATATAGTAACTTCAAGGCTATTAATGGACGTAGCTAGGAGGAAGAAATTGAAGCTTTTTGTAACCTTTGTTGATTTTAGAAGAGCTTATGATTGTGTGCCTAGACATAAATTATTTTCTATACTAAAACGAATGGGATGTGGGATGACCATGCTTTTAGCATTGGTTGCTGTATATCGTTGCACAAATAGTGTGATCGGTGCCTCTCTCCTTGCTGCTACTGTGGGTGTGCGCCAAGGCTCACCTACTTCATGTATTTTATTTGTTTTATATGTAAATGATAAGATACAAATGATAAAACGTGATTGCCCTTTAGATGGTTTTCTTGCTTGGTTGCATATTATGGTCATGATGGATGACACTGTCCTCCTATCCACTACAAAGGATGGTATGGAACATAAAATAAGGATTTTGTATGAATTTTGTAATTCCTATGGGATGATTATTAATGACAGTAAAACTAAATTTATGGTGATTAATAGTGCTAGGGAAGACAAAGAACCCATGGTATGTAATTCTGAAGTGATTGGTTACTGTAATCAGTACATTTATCTGGGCAGTCCTTTTACAGATGATGGTTCTCCCACAACAGCTATCAAGCAGCATGCAATTAGTAAAATGTGTCATACTCTGAAATTTATTTCATTTATAAGTAAAAACAATGATGTGCCATTTTTAGTTAAGAAGAAAATTTTTGATGCTGCTAATATGTCAACTATATTATATTCATGTGAGTCATGGCTAAATGGTGATATTAAACCTATCGAGAAGCAATATAAATGGTGTATTAAACAACTTTTGGGGGTCAGAAAAACTACTAATAATGACGTATGTATGGTAGAACTGGGACTTCCGCCGATGAGGGCTTTAATAAAATCAAGGCAAAGGAAATTCTTTAAAAAGATGTGGCTTGAAAGGAATAATATGGATGATGACCCTTTAATTCATGCCATGCGAATAGTGATGAACTATAATGACTCTTTTTCGAGGTACATACGAAACCTTATCTCAGATAATACTGATGATATTGAGGAAGGAAAATGTGAATTGCAATTAAGGGTCAGAAACTCCAATTCCAATAGGATTGTATTGTATAAAACTGTTAACCCAGATTTAGTCGTTCGTGACATTTATACAAACCGATTAAGTCTTAATGAAATAGAACGTTTATCATGGACAAAAATGCGGTTAAGTGCTTATTCATTGGCAGTTGAGACAGGCCGGTGGAACAGAAGAGGTAGAGGCCGTCTGCCAATGGATGAGAGGTTGTGTTCATGCGGTAATGTGCAGACAGAGACTCATGTCATTGAAAATTGTCCACTTTCGTTACAGATTAGGCAGACGTATAACGTTACCACAGCTTTAGACTTGCTATTAACCAGAACTGATTATGATGTAGTATGTAAAATTGTACATGAGCTTCTTTCTTTTTATTGAATGTGACATTATTATAATGAAATTACAGGAACTTGTTGATGGCGTATTAATTAGATTTGTTTTGCTTTTAGTTTTAGTACAATATATGTGTAATTGAAATTCATTTAGTTTGTTTAAGAGATTGTACAAAATTTATTGTATTTAATTTTGTAATTTGGACCAAATATTCTTTTGTAAAATTCAGATTATTTTGTATTGTGGTCAATAAAAATATCTATCTATCTATCTATCTATCTATCTAGGAAATATGCCTTTGCCAAAAGGCCTCCAGCCCATGGTCGTCACCCTCACACATCGTTCTGAAGAAAGACGGCTCCCTCCGTCCGTGCGGGGATTACAGGCGCCTGAACATGCAAACACAACCTGATCACTACCCCTTCCCAAACATCGCCGACGTGACCTCCTACCTGCATAAAGCGAAGGTTGTCTCCACGCTCGACCTCCTGAAGGGGTATTATCAGGTGCCTATGAACCCAGAAGACATCCCCAAGACCGCCATCACCACTCCGTTTGGTACATACACCTTCAATTACTCCTGTTTTGGCCTTCGTAATGCTGGGGCCACTTTTCAACGTCTCATGGATGGCATCTTACGGGACCTCCCCTACTGTGTATGTTATGTGGACGACATACTTGTGTTTTCTTCCTCAAAAGAGGAACACCTCCATCACCTGTGCATCGTGCTCGACTGCCTGCAACAAAATAGCCTTGTAGTCCGGTACGACAAGTGTACCTTTGGCGCCAACAAAGTGTCGTTCTTAGGGCACCGTATCACTTCTGAAGGCGTCCATCCCCTCCCTGAGAAAGTAGCAGCCGTTCACAACTTCCCCATGCCCTCAACCGTCAAAGGTCTGCAGGAATTCTTGGGCATGATCAACTATTATCACCGTTTTCTGCCAGCCATTGCCGCCACTCTTGCTCCCCTCTACGCCTCCCACAAGGGCAAGCCAAAGGACCTGAAGTGGGGTCCCCTTCAAGAAGCGGCCTTTTGCAATGCAAAGAAGGCCCTATCAACCGTTGCAGCATCGACCGCTCCACTCGTTGGCCTGAAGCCATTTCCATGGAAACTGCAATGTCCGGCTCATGTACATTTGCCTTACTCTCAGGATGGATTGCAAGATTTGGTATCCCTGAGCATATTACTTCTGACAGGAGTATCACTTTCACCTCTCAATTGTGGACATCATTAGCCAATCTCCTTGGCATCACCCTACATCAGACAACTGCCTACAACCCAGCTGTCAATGGAATGGTTTAACATTTTCATCGCACCCTCAAAGCAGCTTTGATATCCTGCTGCAAGGATTCCAACTGGTTTACTTAGCTTCCCTGGGACTAAGAACCACTCCTAAAGACGCCCTCTATGTCTTAGCAGCTGAAATGGTGTATGGGGACCCGTTGGTCGTCCCTGCCGAAGTCTTTCCTTCTGCAACCTCTGGGAAAATTTACTCTATGCCGCCAGACTTACAAGCCCCCAGCGAAGCATCACATACCAACAGACTTGCACGCTGCAACGCACGTCTTCCTATCCAACAACACTAGCAAGCCACCGCTAACGCCCTCCTACACGGGCCCTTTCCTTGTGATTTGACGCAGTCCGAAAGCATTCCTACTAAACATTCGTGGCAGAGAAGACTGGGTCTCCATTGATCGTCTAAAACCTGCTTATCTCCTGCCAGATGACCCGCCTACAGATCGACTCTCTAGATCAGGGCGCCCTATTTAACATGTACAGTATGTCATTTTTAGGGGGGGGGGAGCCATGTACCAACCGTGTGTCACACGATCGTACATAGTAACGATATTTAATTTTTTGTATGTATCATGGCTCTATCTTCGCTCTCCCCTCGCACTGATAAGAACCTGAAATAACATATCAGTTTTTCTCATCGTTAACTGTTAACCGGTGCGCTTTTTGGTTGAACATGAAATTGTCTGTTATGTTTTGTGTGCCCTTTTTGCCTTGAGTTTATGTATATATAAACGAGTGTTGTGTAATGAATTTACTCAGTTGCTTTCATCCTGCCTTTGAGTCACAACCTTCTCTCGGCCCGTCACAACCAAAATTTCCCTCCTCCTCACATTCGAACCATCCTGACGATGTCTCGGTTGTTTAACGTTGGCCACCTTTCAGGGAAAGAGGGGCCTGATCTCTCCAAGTCAGGTCTGGCCAGGCGACACCGGTTTTGCTGCTGGGTGTACAAGCTAGGGCCACCAAACTAGACCCAGCACTAAGGCAATTAAGATATAAACAGAGGATGGAACGGTTGAACTCAATTGATATACAAACTCGACGACTAAGAGGGCAGTTAATAGAAGCATTCCCAATTCTTAAAGGAATAACAAATGTAGATTACAACAATCTATTCACGCTTAACATAAATCAGTCAAGAGGTAATGGATACAAACTGGAATTGAAATTATGCAATACCCGTCAATGTGGCAAATTCTTTACACACAAAATAGCAAATACTTGGAATAGACTTCTCACGGATGTGAACAGTAACACGGTAAACGATTTCAAGAATAAGTTAGGCAAGATCATAAAAACTCTCTAAAGGGTTAAACTAAATCGCCCTACCAAAGAGCAAATGAAGTCTCCGCAGATGGACTAAAAGGTCTTTAAGTCATCCATAACCCTTGTAACTCCTTGTAAATCTCTCTCTCTCTCTCTCTCTCTCTCTCTCTCTCTCTCTCTCTCTCTCTGTTTGTGACCACTTAAACAACGAATTTAAGCATCAATTATTCGGATTGCTACAAGCAATGAATTTCCTAACAAAACACAGATGGCATTCAAACAATTTAATGAAGGATAAAAGGCAACCAGTCTAATCCTGTTTTATCAATATTACTAAAAAATTGAAATTAAGAAAAAAACTAGAAATTTTCAGCATTTTCGTTTTGACGCTTCATTTAACTTTCACTAAAAATTCCATGGACAAATTCTTTCTTGTTTTATCTGTCATCGCTTTTACAATAAGAAATAAAATGCAATAAATTCTGTCGAATGTTTTATCTGTGATTTATAACTTCAAAGGAAATGGCTCCAGAAAGAATACACCAGATTCATTTTGATATTCAGTAAAAGAGAGAGAGAGAGAGAGAGAGAGAGAGAGAGAGAGAGAGAGAGAGAGAGAGAGAGAGAGAGAGAGACGGGAGTTGGAATAACACATCACTCTCGGCTCATATGAGGACAAATAGCTCAGTGAGGAAAGAAAACAAGGAAAAATATGATATTTTATGGGCAGTAACAACATTGAAATTAATATTTTCTATATACACTATAAAAACTTTAACAAAACAAGAGGAAGAGAAATTATATAGAATAGTTAGCTTGAGTGTACCTTCAAGCAAGAGAACTCTAACCCAAGACAGTGGAAATCCATGGTATAGAGGCTATGGCACTATACCATATATATATATATATATATATATATATATATATATATATATATATATATATATATATATATATTAACAGAAGTATAAAGTTTTTGTTAATTTGTATACAAGAATTTATTTTTTAGGTATGTATGTGTCTGTACTTACTATACATGTTTTTTTTTTAACTGCTCTTCTAGTATACCATGGAAATATAATATATATTTATCAGTATTATATAAAATTTTCCTAATAATAACTGAGTATTTAATTTTCTAAAAGATAACTATTCCCAACAAATGTGTGGAAACGTCAAAATATTCGTATTGTAATATGCAACACTATGTATGATCCTTTTATTCGTTCAGATGTTAGAAGATTTCGTAAGCCTATTCTCGCAATGGTATAAATTATTCATAATCAGGTTTATTAAGAATTATTTCCAAAATTTTAGAGTCCCCTGCTTATGTTTTTGCTCTATTTTAAATGTGTTATGTATAGAATACCTTAAGTAGTTCTATGAATTATTTTTTTTTTTAACTGAGGTCATCAAAGGATGTTCATGATCTTTACCATGATTGTAATAAATTAATATCTTTCTTCAGAGGTAATAGCGCTATTATCAAGCATAAAGTGAAACTGGTGTTATTTTTCATAGTTTTGAAATATTAATCATCATGGGTAGGAAGTATGATAGCTGTGGTTTGGGCTTAGCATGCAATGTACATGCACAGAAAATGAGATTAATGGATTATGTACTCATGCACACACGCACACACACGCGAGATACAGTTCCTCCTGCCGCATTCATCCTTCAACTGCTGAATTGTGATGAACACACATTGTGTATAAATTTCGCAGCAAGTGATGTTGCATATACCTACACAGCCACTCTCATATAGGTTATCCATTGTAAGCTTAAAATATTTATTTTTCATTGAAAAATAAGCAACAAAATCATGGAAAAATATATAATCAAAGAACTTACAAATATCTTTAGTGAAGGTAAGCAGTTCTTCTATGAGAAGGACAATCCAAAATCAAACCATTGTTCTCTAGTCTTGGCTAGTGCCATAGCCTCTGTACCATGGCCTTCCACTGTATTAGGTTAGAGTTATAATAATAATAATAATAATAATAATAATAATAATAATAATAATAATAATAATATCATATTGCGTTACAATATCTCTCCATATTCATTTTCTTCCTTTTCAGTATTTTACAAGATCTAGGGGTATTAGGATTCCCTATATATAATTACCAGATAATATAACTAAATTATATATTTTCAACACCTTCTAAAAACATAACAGACATCTTACACGTCTCGACCTAACTACGCCATGACTCCTCGCTGCTGGGAGGAAGAGTGATGGTGGCAGGTACAACACAAACATTCACTACCGGGGTCTACGCGATGACAGGCAGGGCAGCCGGTTGGGACTACGGTCCACCGAAAAGGCCAAAGCAAAGTCCTTCAAAAGAAGGCAACCGTGTTACCCCATACGAATTGGAAAAAGAGCACGCTAATAGACGAAGAAGAAGATATATTTTATCACCTTTAATCCCTCTTGAACAACACCGCAGATATAAAGTTTAGAAAGTAAAATAATTACACTCCTTATCACTGTAACTATAGTTTTCATAGTCTTTTGCATATATCCAGTAAAAGAAGGAAATGATGATATAACCATCATACCTCCTTCCTTGCTTAAGATGGCAGAGAATACCGGAGGGAAGAACACGATATTTCAGAAAAATGTGATGTCCATTTTCGGAGATGCTCAGCGCTCTAAGTTTTACAGGAATACTTGATGCTGATATTTTATCTTCAGTATGGAAAAGTTCAACTATTTTTTTTAACAAGAATAGATAACCCATCATGATTTCATTAATATTTTGGGTAACGGATTATATATATATATATATATATATATATATATATATATATATATATATATATATATATATATATATATATATATATATATATATATATATATATAGTTGATAGATGGGTTCCTCTTGGGAATCGCAATTTAAGTAGGAATAAAATAGTCAATGCTGCTATCATCATCTTTATTCGGGAGCTTTCGACATAACTTATGTCATCTTCAGCCTATCTGCAATTATCATATGTAAAATTAATAAAATTAATAAAATCATCCTAAGTACATAGTTAGGAAGATACACTTTCATGAATTAATCAACTAGTTCTAAAATCAACCAATCAAGGAACATAAAACCTTAAAAAAAAAAAAACTTATTACACACAACTATATAAAAGACTTAATAACTAATATAACTAGTCACCCGCAGGAGATGATGACCACCCATCCAGACCAGCAACCCACAGACCACACGGATCAATGGGTCACCGGTAACTGAACAGGTAAGCCCTCATTCAAGCTGGGTTTTGTCTTAAAAATATATAAAGACTCCAAGATTCTCAGTTGGCTGACGTTACTATGTCTGTCCGTAATTTTGAAATTTTCAATAGAAATGGCATGACCAGATTTAAATGCATGGTCATAAATAGCGGAAATTGGTTTTTTACTTAACGGTATTTTGGTTCTTACCGATCTCCCCATGTGCTCCGAAATCCTACACTGAAGCTGTCTAGACGTGCTTCCAGTGTAGCACTCATTACAGAGTGCACATTGAAAAGTGTATATGACACCGGAACACAAGGGAGTAGGTAGACTCTCCTTATATTTAAACAGTGAGCCAACTGAGAACTTGTTAGTAAAAATTAATTTTAAATCTATGTGGGGATAACATTTCCCCACAACACTCATAACCTCTGTTCTTAGTCTCTCCGAAACATAACCATAGTACGGAAAGGAGACATAACTTTTTCTTACTGACTGTTAGAATTGTTAAATTTTGACTGTAAACTTTATCTAAAAACTTCTTGACTTGATTATAATAGAGGTTCAGAGGGAACCCATTGGTAATAAAAAATTATTTTAGAAAATTTTCTTCCTCATGAAACCCCAGATAAGTTGAACATACATGATAACATCTATATAACAGTGTTTTTATCGAATTGATTTTGTAGATTTTTGGTTCGGAGCTTAAAAAATGAGTGCTTAGTCCGGTAAAAGTGTTTTTTCGAAATACTGAGGTCTCAAAGGTATTATGTTTCCGAGAGACCAAGACATCGAGAAAAGGCAAAGAATCATCCTGTTCATTTTCTTTTGTAAATCTTATGTTACGATGCTTTGTATTTAAATAATCTAAAAACTGGCTTATATGATCTAAATTTTTGAAAAGTAAAAATGTATCGTCTACATATCGACGGTACAAAAAAGGCTTAAAATCCACAGGACAATCATTCAACCATTTCCCTTCACAATAACATAAAAATATATTTGCCAAGGTTGGTCCACACGGCGATCCCATTGCTACTCCATCTACTTGCTCATATAACTTGTTATTAAACATGAATGTGGATGTAGTGGTAGCTAGTTCTAATAGTATTTTAAATTGTTTTTTACTGAAACCTTCGAAAATGTCCTCTGGGTTAGGGAAAAGCTGTTCAAGAATTATCTCCACTGTTTCTTTTAAAGGAATGTTAGTGAACAAACTTTCAATGTCGAAGCTGCACATAACGTAGTTATTTGCATCTCCGACAGAATTAATCAGGTCTACAAATTCATACGTATTTTTCAGGGTATATTCATTTACTGTGAGAGGGGCGAGCTTAGTTACTAGATGTTTTGACAGGTCATAGGAGCAGGTATTAATAGCGCTGAGAATTGGTCTCAGAGGAATACCTCTCTTGTGAATCTTTGGGAACCATACATAATACCAGGTTGCGTTCCTGTTGCCATTATTGTTGAAGCTGTTTCGTCTGACAATATGCCATCCTTCTTCCACTTACGAACCCTGTAGTTAATTTTATTCTCCATATTTAAAGTTCGAATTAAGGGGTCCTCCGACACCAACTCTCTGAACTTAGACCTATCATTTAAAATATCTTCCATTTTCCTTACATAATCAGCTTTATCCAGTATTACAATCCCATGACCTTTATCCGGTTTACTTATGATTATAGTTGGGTCTTTACCTAGATTTCTCAAGATTTCAATATCCTTCTTAGAAAAAATGGGGGAAAAAACTTTGTGTGGTTTGAAATTATAGAAAGTTCTGTATGCAATGTCCTGTATGGCTTCTTTTTCTAAGAAGGATATTGAAATCTTGAGAAATCTAGGTAAAGACCCAACTATAATCATAAGTAAACCGGATAAAGGTCATGGGATTGTAATACTGGATAAAGCTGATTATGTAAGGAAAATGGAAGATATTTTAAATGATAGGTCTAAGTTTAGAGAGTTGGTGTCGGAGGACCCCTTAATTCGAACTTTAAATATGGAGAATAAAATTAACTACAGGGTTCGTAAGTGGAAGAAGGATGGCATATTGTCAGACGAAACAGCTTCAACAATAATGGCAACAGGAACGCAACCTGGTATTATGTATGGTTCCCAAAAGATTCACAAGAGAGGTATTCCTCTGAGACCAATTCTCAGCGCTATTAATACCTGCTCCTATGACCTGTCAAAACATCTAGTAACTAAGCTCGCCCCTCTCACAGTAAATGAATATACCCTGAAAAATACGTATGAATTTGTAGACTTGATTAATTCTGTCGGAGATGCAAATAACTACGTTATGTGCAGCTTCGACATTGAAAGTTTGTTCACTAACATTCCTTTAAAAGAAACAGTGGAGATAATTCTTGAACAGCTTTTCCCTAACCCAGAGGACATTTTCGAAGGTTTCAGTAAAAAACAATTTAAAATACTATTAGAACTAGCTACCACTACATCCACATTCATGTTTAATAACAAGTTATATGAGCAAGTAGATGGAGTAGCAATGGGATTGCCGTGTGGACCAACCTTGGCAAATATATTTTTATGTTATTGTGAAGGGAAATGGTTGAATGATTGTCCTGTGGATTTTAAGCCTTTTTTGTACCGTCGATATGTAGACGATACATTTTTACTTTTCAAAAATTTAGATCATATAAGCCAGTTTTTAGATTATTTAAATACAAAGCATCGTAACATAAGATTTACAAAAGAAAATGAACAGGATGATTCTTTGCCTTTTCTCGATGTCTTGGTCTCTCGGAAACATAATACCTTTGAGACCTCAGTATTTCGAAAAAACACTTTTACCGGACTAAGCACTCATTTTTTAAGCTCCGAACCAAAAATCTACAAAATTAATTCGATAAAAACACTGTTATATAGATGTTATCATGTATGTTCAACTTATCTGGGGTTTCATGAGGAAGAAAATTTTCTAAAATCATTTTTTATTACCAATGGGTTCCCTCTGAACCTCTATTATAATCAAGTCAAGAAGTTTTTAGATAAAGTTTACAGTCAAAATTTAACAATTCTAACAGTCAGTAAGAAAAAGTTATATGTCTCCTTTCCGTACTATGGTTATGTTTCGGAGAGACTAAGAACAGAGGTTATGAGTGTTGTGGGGAAATGTTATACCCACATAGATTTAAAATTAATTTTTACTAACAAGTTCTCAGTTGGCTCACTGTTTAAATATAAGGAGAGTCTACCTACTCCCTTGTGTTCCGGTGTCATATACACTTTTCAATGTGCACTCTGTAATGAGTGCTACACTGGAAGCACGTCTAGACAGCTTCAGTGTAGGATTTCGGAGCACATGGGGAGATCGGTAAGAACCAAAATACCGTTAAGTAAAAAACCAATTTCCGCTATTTATGACCATGCATTTTAATCTGGTCATGCCATTTCTATTGAAAATTTCAAAATTACGGACAGACATAGTAACGTCAGCCAACTGAGAATCTTGGAGTCTTTATATATTTTTAAGACAAAACCCAGCTTGAATGAGGGCTTACCTGTTCAGTTACCGGTGACCCATTGATCCGTGTGGTCTGTGGGTTGCTGGTCTGGATGGGTGGTCATCATCTCCTGCGGGTGACTAGTTATATTAGTTATTAAGTCTTTTATATAGTTGTGTGTAATAAGTTTTTTTTTTTTTAAGGTTTTATGTTCCTTGATTGGTTGATTTTAGAACTAGTTGATTAATTCATGAAAGTGTATCTTCCTAACTATGTACTTAGGATGATTTTATTAATTTTATTAATTTTACATATGATAATTGCAGATAGGCTGAAGATGACATAAGTTATGTCGAAAGCTCCCGAATAAAGATGATGATAGCAGCATTGACTATTTTATTCCTACTTATATATATATATATATATATATATATATATATATATATATATATATATATATATATATATATATATATATATATATATATATATATATATACTGTACTATTATTGTATACGATCTCACATATATTCTAGTATATTTTTTATTAACCAATATACTGTGCTAATGTATTTTTTGAGGGTGGAAGTTTTCGTTTTTAAATCAAAAGTTTCCTAATCTTCAGTTAATTGGTTGAAAAGTTTACACCCTACATAAATTGGAAAGAACTTATTCTTCATTTTATATAACCAGCAAGAGCTGATATTTCTGGTAATAACGTATACGAGGGTTAGAAGAGGTGAAGTAATCACAGGTATATTTCTTCCCAAGTTGAAACTATTGGAGAGGAGAAACAAAACGTTAATTAAATGCTACTTAGAATGCATCGGATTACAAATACGATCTGTTTTCCAATATAATATATATGACATTACCATGATATTATTATTATTATTATTATTATTATTATTATTACTATTATTATTATTATTATTATTATTATTATTATCATTATTATTATTATTATTATTATTATTATTATTATTATTATTATTAGCAAAGTTACAACGTTGACTGGAAAGCAGGATCCTACAAGCCCAAGGGCTTGAACAGGGAAAACAACCAAATGTAGAAAGGAAATAGACAAATAACGAATAAAATATAAAGAATTCAAATAAAATATAAAATACATTACGATCAGTAACAAAGTTGAGTAGATAAGTCACATATAAATCAAGAATGAGACTTATGTTAACCTGCTCAACAGAAAATCATTTGCAATAAATTTAAACTTGCGAAGCTCGATCGATTCAATTATCAGATTAGGAAAAATCTTATGCATCATACACAAAGAATCGAGTATATGGAATTTAATAGGCAATAATTATATGTCCACCAAATCAAGATGATTGTCAGTATATGAATACCAGGCAGGAGAACAATATTCAATACAAGGCAGAAGGAGAAAAAAAATTCTAAACAGGGTAGATTGATCACCATAAATCTTAAGACATTTTCAATATGGCATATCTTCTTACATTAGACAAACAGATCGGGCATGTTTCTTTTCGAAAGTATATGCTCTAAATATAGCTAGATCTCTATAGAGGGATACAGCAATCGCATGCCTGCCTTCAGGAAATGGAATTGATGTAGATAGAGTTTCATCATCTCTATATGCAACAAGCCTGTTATCAAGCCCTTGCCACATATCATGCGTATGCAGTATGAAAATATAACGGTCTGGGAATATTACCCAGTGCAACACCGGTATAATTGTTTTTTCACAATGAAATATTAATCAAAAGAACTGTACTGATGTAAGCAGATCTTCCTTAAAATCTGGACAGAATCAACGGAGAAAATCATAAAATGTGCTGTTTAAGAGCTAATCTTTTTAAAAAAGAAATTCAAATATTAAAATAAGAATCCTTGAGAACATATCACATTAAATAATGACTGTTACTGCTTTCCCGAATACCAAACTTTGACCTCTTTTATACTTGTATTATGGCCAAATTATCTTCACGAATTCTTTATTTTCTTTATACAATTTCCAAACAATTTTGAATGATACAAAAAAAATTAGGAGTCACTGTGGCTACTGAAAATAAACCAGAAAATTTTTCTATGCAAGATGAAAATATAATACAGTGAAATTCGAAGCCCATCTGTCAGAATGTTTGCTACGTAACATTAAGAGAGAAACGTAACCAACGATGTGTGAGGTGGAAGTTGGAGGCCAGGGCGTGTTAGTATTCATTAGATTCGTCGAGTTCACCTGTTATCAAAGTTTGTAATGAGGTTTTCTCCTGAGGTCGACTTCATTCATGATCTCCTAAAGTGGCAAATGGCATTAATTAATGAACGTTGCAACCGTAAACTTAGTTTCTGAACGCTGACCTTAGCTTTAATATTCTGTAAAAAAAAAAAAAAAAAAAAAAAAACCCACAACCTTTGGCACATTACATAGTATCTAAAACATATAAAGTATCAGAAAGTGGTTAGGATCTTTGATATTTTCTAAGTTTTCAGAAGTCGAATAAAAGCTACTGTAATACTGGCCAAATCTGTTTTTGAAAACCCAGCTTTCAAATCATTCTTCAAAAAAGAATCCTGTAGTATTCCATTATATTTCCCATTGCATCAACTAGATATTTTTAATATTAATTATTTGGCATGAATAACAAGAGAATAAAGTCGTAATTAAAAATGATGCACAGTTTAATATAAATATTTCAGTGTTTTTGAGACTGGTTTACCAGAATACTACCTTAGTGATACAATATATATAAAAAAAAATAATATAAATATTTTGGAAAGCGCTGATACAAGCTAACCGCTTGTAGTACCCTCCTTTTAATACTGATTGGATTTAATAGATTTATGGGTGTAGACCATGATACCCAGCACTAGGTAAAATTGTGTGATTGGACAGCATGATGGAAGAAGGAGGCGGCGATGCAAGTACAGCAGAAGACTAAGTGAGTGCAAAGTGCGTAGTGCACTGTAGACACTACCCTTTGTGATTGTGGTTGCCTATTGGAGACTTCCCTGCCTGGTGATCTGCCACACTGGGATTCGAGTCCCACTCAAGCTCGAGTTTCTTGTAGTTTCTGCAAACTCACCCTCCTCGTGAGCTAAGGATGGGGGTTTGGGAGAGCCTATAGGTCTACCTGCAGAGTCATAAGAAGCCATTGCCTGGCCCTCCCTGGTCCTAGCCTGGGTGGAGAGGGTTGAGGCAATGAGCATATGTATATATGGTCAATCTCTAGGACATTGTCCGGCTAGCTAGGGAATTGCCATCGTCCCTTGCCTCTGGCATTCACGAGTGGCCTTTAAACCTTACACCTACAAGGGGTTCATAAGACTGAAATGCTCCCAAAACTTTTGTTTTGTCCTTAATGAATAATCGGCTTATTTCAAGATTTCCATTATAAAACGTAATTCATGGACATTTAAAGGCAGTGATACATTGCAATAATCTCATTACTTCTGATTGTTAGTATCCTAAGTATACAAAAGTACTGGAATAGAAATTTTGCAATGTAAGGAATACTTTTCATAGTAGTATTTAATCTTTTAGATATTTGTATCTTGTATACAGGCCCTTCAACTTGTGGCCGGGTATGGTCTTTCTATGCCAGTCGATACCCGCAAAATAATCTTAGTTTGTCAATCCATTGTCTTCTCTTCCTTCTGCTTCATTTGCAATCTCTAGGGACCCATTCTTTTATTCTTAATGGTCATCTATATCTGTCATTCTCATTATACTTTCTATCAAGTCCATTTCTTTTTCTTGCATGCGTATTGTATACATTATAAACCCATGACCCAAGGGATCATTGGAGAGTTGGGAATGTGTGAAAGACAGCCATAACAGGATGCGAAAGTAAGACCAAGCTAAATCATTGCATAGGTAACATTTATTTATATATTGTCAACATGTCACAAGCATCCCGTGAGAAAGAGTTGACCTTTTGATCTCTACACCGGAACCAGATGGCTTCTGATTATAATCCTATGTGATCATATTTGTGATAAATGCTGAGATAGCTAATGTCACGTTATCAACGCAAACCTATGTTAAACCAGTTCTACTTATCTTTTCATACGGAATGGTCTTCCAACCAAACCATCCATACTCCAGTGATAGAGTTAACGATAAATTTGTTTAAAGTTAATAACTTTGACTTATTTCAAGAAGTATCCTATAACTCTAAGTAATTCTATATCACATTGAAGAGATATGAGACAGAACAACGAATGTGTGCGTATAACATTCTCACACCAACAATTGGTGGCAGTGATTACAACTTGAACAACCAGAGATTACAACTATAACAACCAGAGATTACAACTGTGATAATTAGCAGTTACAACAGTAATGAATCTACAATTTCGACGAAGTATCTACGTCTACCGAAGTAATGAACTCATCGAATATCAACTATAAATCATATATAAACTGAGGAACTGGATCTTCAATCACCATACATCATTAAAACATCCTAAGAATACGAAGGAATGTCCTTCAACTGTATCAACGTTTAATGAACAAACATTCAACAATCACATCCAGAAGAAAAACATTCAACAACGCATGACGGGAAATCAAGTCTAAACATTCATCACCCAGCTAAACTCTTGCAAAACCAGAGAGAGAGAGGAACTGACGTAATCGATCTTCGCCCATATATACAGAAACTAAGTACATTCTTTATTCTTTCAGTTTTTTGCAGTGAAGTGTTTTATGTCACGAGTCAATCGTCCATTATTGCTGGGGTGAGTTATTTCCAAATCTTCATTTTCCTTCATTAAAGGAATCTATATTCAACTTCGAATTCTCGTCTAGAATTTTTTTTCTCTGTGCTAATTCCGTTTTCTTTCTGAAAGTTCTCGGGAAATATCTTTGTCTTAATATCATTGTTTTGGGGGATTTTATTATAATCTGCAACATATCTTTATTGTATAGTGCTTATGCGTTTACGCAGTGGACGTCTGTATTCATATAGAGATTTTGATAGGATCGCAAGGAATCGTAGAGATAGAAAAAAAGTTAAAGTAAACATGACGCCTCCTGTGAATCCCAGTAACCCCACTCCCAGACCGAGTAACCCCGCTCCCGTAGTAACTTTAGTGAGTGCTAGATCAGCTATCCTTCCTTTTCAAGGTCGGGTCAATGGGTTCTTACCTCAGAATGTCGAGTCATGGATATCATCAGTTGACGCTCATTTAAACGCAAAACATATCACAGACCCATTTTTACAATTACAAGAAGCTAAAAGTTTTATAGACTTTGCTAAAGGAGATGCAAGCGCGTATCTTAGGGGAGTTTCTTTTCAAGAGGCAGTTACAGGGGACGATTTCAAAGTTAGGCTACGTGCGATCTATGGCAGTGAGGAAGCCTTAGATGTAGTTTTAACATTAAAAAATACACTTAATCAAGCCTCTATGACTCAGATTAATGTTATAGAACGAGCGGCTCTCATTGCCGATAGGCTTAATGAATATCAGGATATTTTAGGCAATTCCACATGGGTTACAGGAGATAATATCGCCGTGAAAGATTTCTTACGATAATGTATTTAACTTGCATGACAATTATGTTGACAGAGGCTTTAGTGCAGTGTTTTGATAAAAAGCTAATGCCCGAAAGTACAGAATTAGATGTATATAAACAGATAAAGAAACACATGTCCAAGTGTACTGATCTTGATCCCTTGTTTACTCAAGTTTTTGAAAAAAAATGAAACTATGCCACAACAAGTAAACGTAGTTAATAATAATCAAGTTGCAGGGATGACGTGTTATAATTGCAAATGTCAAGGTCACTTGATTTCAGACTGTAGGATGCAATTTTGTTCGATTCATAATAGTTCAACCCATTCATATAGTCGACGCTACTCGCGTAATCAACAACAGAATCCTAGAAACACCCAGTCAATTTCTCAGTCAATTCCCTATGGAAATGAAAAGAAAAATCCTCAGTTCAATAAGAAGAAACAGCCAAATGGCAATGCAGTTCAAAATCAAAAACAAACAAATAGTGCTTCAAATAACTCTGTTCCTGGGCCGTCTAGCCAGCACTCGCAAGGTCAGACGAATTTTCAAAATGTGCAAAGCAAAGCAAATACCACATAATTAACTCCAATGGGGTAGAGAGTGAGGTTGGGTCATTCATATCAACATTCTTTGTATTAAATAATCCGTTTAATAATTTATCAGATCATTGTGAGGCAATAGATTTTCCTATGAAACACACAGCCGAATCAAATAAATCAGTGCAGGTTCCCGTAGATTTGCAAGAAATTCACGCAATAACAAGCCAAAATGAGCTACGACCAACATTATATGCTGTAAGTTTAGAACACCGATTCTTCACATTGTTTTTTTAATCTCGTAGTCCACGTAATATCATGGATTTGAGGACTCATCACTTGTTGTTTTTGAACTTCCCTATAGAGAAGTCCGGAGTAAGGCTCTCGGGTATAGGAAATAATGAATTAAATGTAATAGGAGTAACTCATGTTCAGTAAAAGATCGGTAAGCGCACGTTTGCCGATACCTTTCTTGTTGAACAAAACATTGATATGTATCCAGCTGTGATTATAGGATATCCGTCTATGGGCAATCAAAACATTATCTTAGCCCCTGCCAAACATGGCGTGTATATCAAAGGAAAATTCTATAAGTCTTCTAATACCTTAAAATCAGTTTTGGATAAAAAGGAGACAACAAATAAAACAGTAACCTACGTTGAAGAACAAATCACTCGTCTCATGAATAAAGAAATAATATACGCGACCCAACAGAATTCTCGTTCACCCGTAATATCATCTTGCACGCAATCTATCGAGCCAAACGTATCTTCGAATATAATGGTGCGAGTAAAGAAAACTTTGTGGGTATCTGAAATATTAATTCTTTCCGACACTTTGAAAACTAACTGATTGTCCGTCACACAAGCTATTTATACATTCGGCTTACAACAACAATATAATATTGAAGTCTGTAATCATTTAAATACCACTTTAGTAATTCATAAAAATCAACATATCTTGTATGTAGAAGTTTATAAACATCGTATTTTCACCGTCGCTGAAATCAATCACGCTCAATCAGTTGTGGATGAATCCCTTTTGCAATCTATTAAAAATAAAATCAATAAAGACATTCAAGAAGAGGAAATTCAGCAGAAATTTTTTGGACTTTTAACTGAATATCATGATGTTTTCTCCACTACGGATGGATCCTTAGGTAAAACGGATGTCATAGAACATCAAATAATGTTAAAAGACAAGCAGAAAATTATCTATGTACCCTCGTACAGACTCCCCATGAAATTCCAGAATGAGATAAATGATGAAGTAGGTAAAATCCTAGAAGAATGGTTCATTAGGAAATCGAACTGCCCTTATAATTTTCCATTAATAGTTGTACCGTAAAAAGATCGAACATGGCGTATCTGCGTAGACTTTCGTGGCTTAAATGAGGAAACGATTCTTGATCAATTCCCAGTGCCATGTACTGACGATATTTTATCTTTGCTAGGTCAGAACAAATATTTTACCAGTTTGGGCTTACTTAAAGGCTTTCACCAAATATCATTAGAAGAAAATAGTATCCCAAACACTGCCTTCAGCACAGCCAGGGGTCATTATGAATTTTCGCGTATGCCTTTTGGTTTACGTTGTACTCCCATAACATTTACTAGAATGATTAATATAGTGTTTGGAGACTTGTTAGGGGACATATTGCATGCCTATATGGACGACTTTGTAATCTTTTCTAATACCTTAGAAGAACATCTATGTAAACTGGAACTAGTGCTATGGAGACTAAGACAGCATAACTTAAGGGTAAAGATTAGTATGTGTGAATTTTTCAAAACAGAATTAGTCTATTTAGGTTTTACAGTGTCTAGCCATGGTCTTAAAGTAGTCCAGGATAAGGTGTCGGCTATCCGTAACTTTCCGATACCTACTGATATCAAGGGGATACAGTAATTTCTGGGGTGTAGTGGATATTACAGGCGTTTTATACGCAATTATTCGATAATAGCCGCTCCCCTAACTGATCTTACGAAGAAGGGCGTAGATTTCATATGATCTGATCAGCATCAACAGGCGTTTAATACCTTAAAAGATGAACTGTGTAGTTCTCCTATCTTAAAATTTCCTGACTTCGGTAAGGAATTCTTCATTGCAACAAATGCCTCAGACCTAGGAGTAGGTGGGGTATTGCTTCAGTAATATGACAGACAGTTTTTCCCGATAGCTTTTTATTCACGTAACTGAGACCTTCCGAAAGTAAATACGCAGTAATAGACAAGGAAGGGCTAGCTATTGTTAATTCACTAGTGCATTTTAAGTTCATAATATACGGTTATCCTGTCAAGGATCTCATTGATCAGAACCCCCAAACCGACTTCTTTAACCCTGGATAGGTACGCTCCTCGGACACCCCTTTAAGGGTATACTCGGACGCGAACGACCCCGACGCCAAAAAAAATTCTTGAAAAATCAGTTTTTGCAGTAACCTCTTTTTTTCTTTTGCCAAAAAAAAACTTCAATGAATGCTTAAAACAACTGTAAAGATAAATACTACTCATCTGCAGAAAAACTATTTATTATAAATATTTTAAAAAATTAAGTAGAAAAAAAAAGACCTGACATAAAAATTCATAAAAAAAAAGTTTATACATATATACACAAATCCTTTTAGGAATTGATTCTTGAATGTTTAGGACACATCTTGATGTATTTTGGATGAAGTCAGACTCATGGAGGTGAAGATCTGAAATGAGAAAAAAAGGGGAACTTTTTTTGGCCAAAAAAATTTGTCCAAATTTCATGAATTTTTTTGGGTACCCAAATGAAATAGGAAGTGGCTAATTTTTTTAGGGAATAAACATATGTTATCCTAAAATAGAAATATGAAAAAAAATCTTCATTATTTTGTAAATTACATTTATATCAAGGGCCATATCTAAAGGTAATTTTTTGATTACTTAGAAATTTCGTAAAAAAATACATATATTTAATATATAATATGATATTTATGCAGGTAAAAATATACCAAAATATCACAAATTCTATAGGGAACAAGAATATATATAGATAGGGCAACTTACGCTTCGGATATGTCCACAAAATGGCCGCCAACCACACTGACTCAGACTCCCTAATCTGCCACTTGAAATGTAGGAAGGGTATGTCAATTTCAAAGTGTTATTTACTAATCTAATTATTATTGGATATGCATAAAAATTGTATGGTGGGTTGCTGGATAATTGTCGATTATTTTACGGCTATAAAATTAAAATTCTGACCCAAAATAAAATTTTTGAAGGGAAATAAAATCGAAAAAAAAACAAAAATGTGAAACAATATAATATTTTAGCTAAAAAAATTTGATGATATTCAATCAAAAAAGAAGTAAACAAAATTTTCCGACAAATAAACATCTAGAGGAATCATTACTCTGTGATAGTTCCTTAGTACGTAGTAATTTTGAAAGAAATGGGAAAAAACGAAAAAATGGCAATCACCGGAAAATCGAACACATACCTATATATACGCCATATCTGGCTAAAAAAAAGATAGGCATGGGTAGCCAGATCATCTAGAAACACTTTCCAACACTATAAAAATATAAGTTTTGCGACACTACTTGCCAATTCCTTACGGTAACATGACTAAGCAAAAAAAATGCAAAACAAATAAAAAGGGGCACTCGCGGAAAAATGGCTAACATTCTAATATACGGCATTTCAGAAAAAAAAACCATCAAGGCACATTTTCCGACAAATAAACATCTAAATGAATCATTACTCTGTGATAGTTCCTTAGTACGTAGTAATTTTGAAAGAAATGGGAAAAAATGAAAAAATGGCAATCACAGGAAAATCGAACACATACCTATATATACGCCATATCTGGCTAAAAAAAAAAGATAGGCATGGGTAGCCAGATCATCTAGAAACACTTTCCAACACTATAAAAATATAAGTTTTGCGACACTACTTGCCAATTCCTTACGGTAACATGACTAAGCAAAAAAATGCAAAACAAATAAAAAGGCGCACTCGCGGAAAAATGGCCATTCTAATATACGGCATTTCAGAAAAAAAAAAAATTTCAGCCACGTGCTAGGCAAACCATCAAGGCACATTTTCCGACAAATAAACATATAAATGAATCATTACTCTGTGATAGTTCCTTAGTACGTAGTAATTTTGAAAGAAATGGGAAAAAACGAAAAAATGGCAATCACAGGAAAATCGAACACATACTTATATATACGCCATATCTGGCTAAAAAAAAAAATAGGCATGGGTAGCCAGATCATCTAGAAACACTTTCCAACACTATAAAAATATAAGTTTTGCGACACTACTTGCCAATTCCTTACGGTAACATGACTAAGCAAAAAAATGCAAAACAAATAAAAAGGGCCACTCGCGGAAAAATGCCCAACATTCTAATATACGGCATCTCAGATAAAAAAAAAAAAGACATGCACGTGTTAGCCCAACCATCAAGGCACACTTTCTAACACATAAACATGAAAAAAAAATCAATAATATACGGCAATTCCTTACTACGTAGTAAATTTTTACAAATATTGAAAAAAAAAAACAGAAATTGGCAACCGCAGTTAAATACCCAATATACCAATAACTACGTCGTATCTGACAAAAACAAAGTCACGCATGGGTAGCCAGATCATCTAGACACACTTTCCAACACTAAAAAAGCAAAAGTTTTACGACACTATTTGGCAATATCTTACGGAAAAATGACTTGGCAAAAAAATGAAAAAAAAATGAAAAAGGGGCACTCGCGGTAAAATGCCCAACATTCTAATATACTGCATCTCAGATAAAAAAAAAGACATGCACGTGTTAGCCCAACCATCAAGGCACACTTTCTAACACATAAACATGAAAAAAAAAAATGAATAATATACGGCAATTCCTTACTACGTAAAAATTTTTACAAATATTGAAAAAAAACAGAAATTGGCAACCGCAGTTAAATACCCAATATACCAATAACTACGTCGTATCTGACAAAAACAAAGTCACGCATGGGTAGCCAGATCATCTAGACACACTTTCCAACACTAAACAAGCAAAAGTTTTACGACACTATTTGGCAATATCTTACGGAAAAATGACTTGGCAAAAAAATGAAAAAAAAATGAAAAAGGGGCACTCGCGGTAAAATGGTCCTCGTGGTGATGAACGACATTTTAACTAAAAAAAAAATCATGCACATGGTAGCCAAACAATCCACCAAGACTTTCCACAACTGATAACCTATACAAGTTGCACCATTCTACGACAATTTCATAATACGTAATAACTTTGATAATTATGCAAATTACCTTAGAAGGGTAAACTCGGTCGCGCTCGACCCCGACGCGTCTCAGAAATCGGGGAAGGAGTACAGCTACAGCAATGCACATCTGGACACTACTAGAGCGTGTAGGGGAGACACCTCCTGCAGGTCGATCACCCACAAATTCAGTCACGGGGGTGAGTCACGTGAGAAAAACCTCTTTTTTTTGACGCTCGGGGTCGCGTACGACCCACCGTATCTATCCAGGGTTAAAGGCTTTAGTCACAGCCCCAAACGAACTCGGTGGCATTTGATCATCCAAGACTTTGGTGCGAAGTTTGGGTATTTACCTGGGAAAGCAAATATCATTGCTGATGCATTATCACGCATCCCCGTGTCATCTTGTACGGAGCCATTAGCTGAATTAATAGATATATCAACATCCATGCCTATTGTTAAAACTGTATCTGAACAGGAAGATCTGGGATGGAGCGCTGAACTAATACAGACTGAGCAGAGAAAAGATCAGAAATTAGAAAAAATCATAAATGCTTTGAACGAAAATCTTAAGGAAAAGGAATATATAAAGTATAGGCAGCAGAATTATATAATCAAAGATAATATTCTGTGTAGATCCGTGACAAGGAAAACCCGCAATACACCACAGGTGACTAACGACCAGGCAGTGGTACCAATCTCACTTATACCCAATGTCCTAAATTGGTTGCATGCAAATCCATTGCATGGACACCCGGGGTTCTCTATAATGTCACAGAAAGCCAAATCATTGTTTTATTGGCATACGATGCTTACAGATATAAAAAAGCACATAGCTAATTGTCGCACTTGTCAGAAAAACAAAGGGCACACGAAAACACCTGTAAGCCTAGGGGCTTATCCCGTGCCCAATCAACCCTTTGAAAAAATACATTTAGATTTATTAACAGGATTTTACGGGTCAGACAGAGGAAATGAGCACCTATTAGTAATTATAGATGCTTTGACTCGATATACATAACTAATAGCTCTTAAAACTAAAACGGCGATCGAATGGGCTAGGAAGTTTTACGAGTGTTACATTTGTAAACATGGAATTCCACATATGATAATCTCAGACTCGGGTGGAGAATTTAATAGTCATTTCCTTAACTCATTATGTGAATTCCTTAGCATAAAGAAAATCAATACCATGATCTATCACCCAGAGTCGAATGGGCTAGGGGAAATAGCGAATAGGAAGGTTTTAAACATAATAAGAGTTACACTAGGGGGATCAGACCCCAACTGGGATATTGCAATACCTGCGGTACTAAGTACTCTGAATCACTCATATCATGTATCTATTAAAATGTCGCCGCACGAGGCATTGTATGGTACCCCAGCTAGAACACCTTTTCATGTATTAACGCCTACAACTAATTCATCAAATCCTTTAAAGGAAGTTATAAAAGCAAGCATAAGTCGTTATGATATCCTTCGAAAGAATTTAGAAGAATCACAAATTATAATGAAAAGGAATCATAATAAAATAGCGAAGCCAACTAAACCATATACCGTGGGTGATAATGTATATATACAGGTAAATGTACGTAAAAGACTCAATTACAAACTGACACCTAAGTTTGAAGGCCCATTTAACATTTTGGAAACATTAGAGTTCAAAATGTATCCCAGCCTACTGATGAGAGAATTGTACCATTAGCTCACATAAGAAATTAAAATAAGAGAGAAGGAAGTGAGGGAAAGTTTTGTATATATGAAACTTGTATAAAATTTGTATGTAAACATTTTTTTTTCTTCTTAATGTGGGAGTAATTACATATATTTTTCTCATTGCAGGTTTCCAAAATGAAGTTTTTATTGTTAGGTGTGATATTGTTCACTATGACATTTTTTTTCGTGTGGGATGAGCCCTAAAACTAAAAATATAGATTTTAAATGTGGCACTATAGTAGAGAGCACAGAAGATGTTTTTATTACAGCAAGCAATACAATTATAAAAGTAAATATGTAAGCTATTTTCCTCCCAGAGAATGACGTCACTAGCTTAAAGAGCGACCTTTCAAGGTTTTCTGCTTCATTAAATGAAATGCATAACGACATTTTCCTTTTAATACAGAGAGTTCGCTTGCACCAACACTAAGCATAGCAGAAATTCTATCATACGACTTGCAAAATAAGACTGAGGAGGCAGAAGCTCTGGCTCGTGACCTAATGATGTGGACAGTGCGACGCACTAACCTTGAAAGACAAAACCCGTTTGTTTTTGCTGCACTAAACATCTTTGGATCTGTTGCAAGTTTAGGCTTAGGAATTTCAAATTGTCTTAAAATCAGTAATCAAAATAAGAAAATTGAGTTTTTAGAATATGAAAACGAACTAGTTTTTTCAGAACTAAGGAATCAATTAACCTCAATTAATCAAATAATGAGTTTGGTGAACGAACATTCTAGTAATATCAGTCAGATTATGGAAGTAAAAAACTTGCTGTCAACGTTAACGTATTATAATTCAAAAATAGATCACATCCATACTAAAATTTCACATTTTATTGAGAAATCGAAAGACTCTGTGGAAGCTATTACATTAGCAACTGAAGGTGTTTTATCACCACATCTTTTGCCAATAAAAGACAACGTTAATTTTGGAGAACGAACGGAAGAAAATAGGTTATGTTCCTTTGTTAGACGCCCATATGTTAGAATATTATTATAGCTTAATTACAGTAAGCATTGAAAATTACAGGACCATGATTACAGTTCCCTTTGATTCTTCCGATGCTTGGCAATCATACAAAATAACACCATTCCCGACATTCAGGACGAATAACTCAAGTCCAGTAATATCCAGTTTGACAGGACACGTATTGATTTCCCCTGATAAGGAAACATATACGGTCATTAGAGACTTAGATAAATTAACTCACAGTTCAGAAGCAATGAATAATAAAGTATGTACAGCTGACTCCTTTGAATTCCATTATATATCAATGGATTCATGCGAGTTATGTATAGTGCTAAACGGTGCTCTCCCCCATACAAATGAAGATTGTCTGAAAAAACTTCATCCTTTTGACGATAATAAGTTCAATTGCAGATTGAACAACGGCTTGTGGATACGATTCGACAAGGGCGGCTTCAATGTATCATGCCCGGACGGATCCACATCCCACTCCCAGGTCTTCGTTGCAGCTGAAGTTTGCATCGGTACGTCCTGGAATTACACGGTCCAAGGAATTAACACTATCATCAGGGAACGGACCTACTTCGCGAATTTCACGTGGACCACTACAATCCCATCCTTACCTCTCCCATACAACGCACGAGTGGCTAATCAGTTGATGAAATTAACCGAGATGGACCACCCGTCACCGACTTATGCAGGGGGGAATCTTCGTTTCTACGTGTTGCTGGCATTAATCATCGTTACAGTGATGATTTTTATCGCCATTAACATCTTTGTTTGGCGTACGATAAGGCAAAAACAGGTGGAGCTCTAGAGGAACGTTTTGCCATGTCCAGACAACACTCCATTTGCTTTGAAAGCATTTACATTTAGAGCCATTTGAAATTGGCCATTTTACTTGACTTGGGAGGTAAAATTGTCTGGAACTGTGAATTGTGTGAAAAGCGGTCAGTACGCTAGTAATATGTAGTTGAAGAGACTCTAAGACACTGCATTTTATAAACATTTTAAAAGTGTTTTTTGGGCACCTAGTAAAATATTGTAGCCCTATATGTTAAAAAAAGTATCTTTTGGGCATCTAATAAAATATATATATATATATATATATATATATATATATATATATATATATATATATATATATATGAAACCGTGGTGCGTGTACGTATCAGGAATTTTTTGTGCACATTAATATCAACTTTGATGTATTTATATCTTTACCAAGGTAACAAATATTCTAAATCGGTTACTAATGAAAAATCATATCAATTTGAAGTAATAATATTTTATAATAATCTGTATTTTTGACAAAGGTAACAACTATTCTTTAACAAGTTACTAATTCATATGTATATTCCATTTTTTTTTTGGGGGGGGGGGGGGGTACCTCATAATCATTTGCTAGAAATATGCCATATATGGATACGTATTTTCCATGCATTTTTCTTTATTTTTGACTATGTCCGTTAGGTATGTATTTTTTTTAACATATACCTTTTTTGTATATTGATCCTTGATCACTTGTTTATGGCTATGACTAAAATATATATCCAGTCACACTCCTAGGAAACATAATTTTAATATAATTTTAGCATTCAAATACTTGAAGGTAGCTGTCTGAGCTAATGTAGTGTATACATTATAAACCCATGACCCAAGGGATCATTGGAGAGTTGGGAGTGTGTGAACGACAGCCATAGCAGGATGCGAAAGTAAGACCAAGCTAAATCATTGCATAGGTAACATTTATTTATGTATTGTCAACATGTCACAAGCATCCCGTAAGAAACAGTTGACCTTTTGATCTCTACACCGGAATCAGATGGCTTTCGATTATAATCCTATATGAGCATATTTGTAATAAATGCTGAGATAGCTAATGTCACGTTATCAACACAAACCTATGTTAAACCAGTTCTACTTATCTTTTCATACGGAATGGTCTTCCGACCAAACTATCCATACTCCAGTGATAGAGTTAACAATAAATTTGTTTAAAGTTAATTTAACTTTGACTAATTTCAAGAAGTAACCTACAACTCTAAATAATTCTATATCACATTGAAGAGATATGAGACAGAACAACGAATGTGTGCGTATAACATTCTCACACCAACACATGTAGTTAGAATACCCTCTACGTTAGTTTGCTCTCGTATCCATGTTGCTCCTTTTCTGAATCTTATTATTACTCCCATCATTATTCTCTCCAAAGCTTTTTGAGTTGTACGTAGCTTATGTTCTAAGGCTTTAGTAAGGCTCCAGGTTTCTGACGCATTAGTTTAACACTGGTAAGACCATCAGATTAAATACTTTTCTTTTTAAAGATAGTGTCATTTAACTTTCCATAATCTCAGTTTGTTTACCAAAAGCTATCCATTCCAGGCTTATCCTTCTCTTAATTTCGGTCCTGGGGAAACACTTGCTGTCTGTCATAAGTACGTATATTCATTAAAAAATTTCTAAAGGTTCGACCATAACTCTTATTTGTTGTTTCTGCATTTTCATTGAGCATCATCTTAGTTTTAGTCCTATTCATTTTTCAGTCCTACACTAAACACAACTATGTCATCTACAAATATATATATATATATATATATATATATATATATATATATATATATATATATATATATATATATACTTATGTATATATATATTTATACACACACATATATATATATATATATATATATATATACATATATATATATATATATATATATATATATATATATATATATATATATATATATAGATATATATATACATATATATATATATATATATATATATATATACGTATATATATATATATATATATATATATATATATATATATATATATATATATACGTATATATATATATATATATATATATATATATATATATATATATATATATATATATATATATATATATATATGTATATTATATATATATATATATATATATATATATATATATATATATATATATATATATATATATATATACGTATATATATATATATATATATATATGTATATATATATATATATATATATGCATGTATATATATATATATATATATATATATATATATATATATATATATATATATATATATATATATATATATATATATATATTATTACTATCCAAGCTTCAACCCTAGTTGGAAAAGCAAGATGCTATAAGCCCAGGGGCTCCAACAGGGAAAAATAGCCCAGTGGGGAAAGGAAATAAGGAAATAAATAAATGAAGAGAACAAATTAACAATAAATCATTCTAAAAAACAGTAACAACGTCAAAACAGACAAGTCATATATAAACTATTAACAACATCAAAAACAAATATGTCATAAATAAACTATAAAAGACTCATGTCCGCCTGGTCAACAAAAAAGCATTTGCTCCAACTTTGAACTTTTGAAGTTCTACTGATTCAACCACCCGATTAGGAAGATCATTCCACAACTTGGTAACATTTGAAATAAAACTTCTAGAGTACTGCGTAGTATTGAGCCTCGTGATGGAGAAGGCCTGGCTATTAGAATTAACTGCCTGCCTAGTATTACGAACAGGATAGAATTGTCCAGGGAGATCTGAATGTAAAGGATGGTCAGAGTTATGAAAAATCTTATGCAACATGCATAATGAACTAATTGAACGACGGTGCCAGAGATTAATATCCAGATCAGGAATAAGAAATTTAATAGACCGTAAGTTTCTGTCCAACAAATTAAGATGAGAATCAGCAGCTGAAGACCAGACAGGAGAACAATACTCAAAACAAGGTAGAATGAAAGAATTAAAACACTTCTTCAGAATAGATTGATCACCGAAAATCTCGAAAGACTTTCTCAATAAGCCTATTTTTTGTGCAATTGAAGAAGACACAGACCTTATATGTTTCTCAAAAGTAAATTTACTGTCGAAAATCACACCTAAAATTTTGAAAGAGTCATACATATTTAAAGAAACATTATCAATACTGAGATCCGGATGTTGAGGAGCCACCGTCCCTGACCTACTTACAATCATACTTTGAGTTTTGTTAGGATTCAACCTCATACCCCATAATTTGCACCATGCACTAATTCTAGCTAAATCTTTATTAAGGGATTCACCAACCGTAGATCTACATTCATGGGATGGAATTGATGCAAAGAGAGTAGCATCATCTGCATATGCAACAAGCTTGTTTTCTAGGCCAAACCAAATGTCATGTGTATATAGTATGAAAAGTAATGGGCTAAGAACACTACCCTGTGGAACACCGGATATCACATTCCTATAATCACTATGGTGCCCATCAACAACAACTCTTTGAGATCTATTACTTAAAAAATCAATAATAATGCTAAGAAACGACCCACCCACTCCCAACTGTTTCAGTTTGAAAACAAGGGCCTCATGATTAACACGGTCAAAGGCAGCACTAAAATCAAGGCCAATCATACGAACTTCCCGACCACAATCAAGGGATTTCTGTACAGCATTGGAGATTGTAAGAAGGGCATCACATGCTCCAAGGCTTTCACGAAAACCAAATTGCAAACTAGGGAGTTGATGATTACCTTCTGCAAACCTATTAAGACGTTTTGCCAGAAGACGTTCAAAAACTTTAGATAATATGGGAGTTATGGAAATTGGGCGGTAATCAGTGGGACTTGAGCTACCACAAACACATTTACATAGAGGAGTAACATTACCAATTCTCCAACTAGTGCTAAAAGCTCCTCTTCTTGATAACTTGCGCAAAATAACAGATAACTTTGGAGCTAAGAAATCTGCTGTCTTTATAAAAAACAAAGGAAAAATACCATATGGGTCTACACCTCCATAAGCATCAAGGTCCATCAACAGAGCTTTAATCTCACGAGATCGAAAAGCTAAACTAGTTAGTTTAGCCTCAGGAAAACAGGAATGAGGAAGTTCAAGTTTTTCATTACTCTGTTTACTGTCAAAAACATCAGCCAAAAGGGTTGCCTTTTCCTTTGGACAGTGCGTGACTGAGCCATCTGGTTTAAGTAAAGGAGGAACTGTTGCATCTACACCAAAGAGTGCAGATTTAAGGGTAGACCACCATTTATGTTCCTGAGTTGTACAAGAAAGTGTTTCTTTTATGGTTAAATTGTACTCCTCTTCAGTTGAGGCATAAACTCTCTGAGCAAAAGCTCGAAGCTAAGTATAGTTGTTCCAGGTCAAATCTGATCTGTTACCCTTCCAAAGATGATAGGCCTCCTGTTTCTCCAAATAAGCACATCTACAATCATCATTGAACCACGGTTTGTCCTTCACTCGGTACCTTAGCACACGAGAAGGGATACGCCTATCAATTATGTTGACTAGATTCTCATTCAAAGGGACAACAGGATCTACACTATTATATAATTGTGACCAATTCAAGCACAAAAGATCATGTAAAATCCCATTTCAGTCTGCTTGGGATTTCATATAAATTTTACAAGAATATGATATATCAGGGACAGGCTGCTCAGTCTTCACTAATAATGAAATCAAGGCATGATCAGATATATATATATATATATATATATATATATATATATATATATATATATATATATATATATATATATATATGTGTGTGTGTGTGTGTGTGTGTGTGTGTGTGTAGTGTGTGTGTATGTTCTTTTGTGTATGAGTAAATATGTGTGTGAATACGAGACGTCAACACGTCCACTATAAACCCAGCTGGTCGTTCGATATCCGAAGTTATACAACATTTGGTTTTCTCATTACTAGGAAAGGAAAGTTAACCACCAAGAAGAGGTAGTAATCGCCGTCATGCAGTAGAAGCAACCTGATCAACTTTAGGGCAGGGGTGATCGCAGCAATATTATCCTATAAATACTAAACTTTTATCCTTTCTCTAACTTCATTATGATCTTGCTTGCAAATTTCATATTTCCTTACATTGCCATCAAACATCCTTTTTCATGCATTTCACTCTTTTTTCCCTGTCGCATTAATACAGAAACAGGAACATCACAAACTTCTAATGGGACGGTTTATGTCCAGAAACTTTGAGGTTTAGATAACCATGTGTCCCTATATGTAAATTCTCATTTGGACGTCCCTCCGGGTTCTAACTTTCTCACTTGAGGTTGAATGATAGGATCAAAGTTTGGATCCGTTTTGGCCTGTGTTTGGTAAACATTCTTCTTCTTCTTCTTCTTTTTCTTCTTCTTCTTCTTCTTCTTCTTCTTCTTATCTGTATCTTTACAGCCAAGTAGGCTAAACCCATCATCTACAGATGTCAGAACAGGTGCTCAGTACAGTATGACAGGTGATGTTTATTCCGTATAATAATAATAATAATAATAATAATAATAATAATAATAATAATAATAATAATAATAATAATAATAATAATAATAATTATTATTATAATAATAATAATAATAATTTCAAAATGAACATGAATTACCACTTCACTATACTTGAAAAGAGGATACCTGATTTCTATAAAAGTCGTGTGATTGTTCAATGTGATTCTCTACTATGTCTTTAACCACTAATAGATATTATCAGAATTTTCTATTAAAATATATTCACTCTGTTGGTTTAAATCAAATTCTTTACTGATGTGCATATTGCAACAACAACGCTTATCTTCATACTAATGGAAATCGAAATGAGTCTCTATACATATATAGAAATGTATATACTTCATTTTATGGATTTCACTATTTGCCTTAAAAAAAAAGACATGCAAAGCAATTGACCCTCGCGTTTGATTCATTATGAGTGAAAGCTCATTCTGAATGTAAATTAACGCGTCTACTCGTGCATGTGTTGATAATCAAAGTATTGAATATTTTCCCCAATGCAGATTGGCACCGCTTTGAGGTCAGCGAATCCAGGTGGCGAATTTTAAAACAAATTAATAAAGATAGACACACATAAATGTGCATATATATACACATACACACATATACAGTATATATATATATATATATATATATATATATATATATATATATATATATATATATATATATGTATAGGTTCACATACAAATACAGACAGACAAATTATGTATACATATATATATATATATATATATATATATATATATATATATATATATATATATATATATATATATATATATGTATGTATATATATGTGAGAGAGAGAGAGAGAGAGAGAGAGAGAGAGAGAGAGAGAGAGAGAGAGAGAGAGAGAGAGAGAGAGAGAGAGAGAGAAGAGAGAGAGAGAGAGAGAGAGAGAGAGAGAGAGAGAGAGAGAGAGAGGCTAGACGTATCCACCTCTTCAACTACTATATTTACCGTACATAGGGATACCTGGACACTTTAAATATAAAGTATGATCTATCCCAAGTTCCATTAATCCTGGAAGCTTTTGTTATTATTCGACAAAAGAATAATAAAGAACTTATTTCGATATCGATTATTGTGATATCTTATGTCATCCTGCTTATTTACACAAATTCGTACGAACCATTGCACTTTGTTCGTCATCCAAATTATTACTATTCTCGCCGGTGGATATAACACAAGCCTTCGGGATAAAAGCCTCGCTCAGGTCATGAAACTCGCAATTCCTTCATAACCCTTCGTCTGCGACTACAGGATTTCGGTATTGCATTGCTATCAGCCTCATGATGGAATTGCTTGAAGGGGTTCCATAAAAGTTTTACTATGTATTCCAGAATTCTGGAGTAGCTTTATTTTTTGTATCCTGACTCACTCAGAGTATTTTATAGTGAGGGGAGATATGAGGCTATTGCTTTTCTCTGACCATGTTCATCTATATTCAAATTTCAAACAAAAATAATAAATAATGTTTTTATAATAAGTACCTAGGAAAATATTAAGTTAAAAAACAATTTAATTTCCAAACCTGTAACTTCAACGACATACAGCCTTTGTTAATCCATGTAATATCACTGAAATAATTTTCAAAATGCGTGTCGTTAGGTGATGATTCGGACTGTTTTCAAATGCCTAGATGTTTCAAACATTATAAGACGACATCTCTCAAGAAACTTACAGGATATAGTTGGAACAGCATCCTGTTGTAATACTGATTTAAAATGAAAAAAAAAAAAAAAAAAAAAAAAAAAAAAACTTAGACAAAGCGATACCACCGCGGTTTTAATTGGTCATATCCATAGTCTGGACACTTATAGCTATGCAGAGAAAGGATTATTATTATTATTATTATTATTATTATTATTATTATTATTATTAATTGCTAAGCAGGATGCTATAAGCCCAGGGGCTCCAACAGGGAAAATAGCCCTGTAAGGAAAGGAAACAAGGAAAAATAAGATATTTTCAGAACAGTAACAACATGAAAATAGATATCTCCAATATAAACTATAAAAGTTTTAACACAACAAAAGGAAGGTAAATAAGATAGAATAGTGTCCCCGAGTGTACCCTTAAGCAAGAGAACTGTAATCCAAGACAGTGGAAGACCATAGTACAGAGTCTATGGCACTATCCAAGAAAAGAGAACGATGGTTTGATTTTGGATTGTCCTTCTCCTGGAAGAGCTGCTTACCATAGCTAAAAGAGTCTCTTCTACCGATACCAAGAGGAAAGTGGCTACTGAACAATTACAGTGCAGTAGCCCCTTGGGTGAAGAGGAATTGTATGGTGTTGTCAGTTGTAGGCGAAACTATTCGGTGTTTGTGTGTGTATTGGGAAAAGGAAAATGAACCGTAACCAGAGGTAAGGATCCAGTGTAGTACTGTCTGGCCAGTCAAAGGACCCCATAACTCTCTAGCGGTATTATCTCAACGGGTTGTTGGTGCCCTTTTCAACCTAGTGCCTGTTGAAAAGGGAATATATATATATATATATATATATATATATATATATATATATAAATTGTTCTTCTCCAAATGCTCATGAAACCTAACCTAACCTATCCTAATTAAGCTTGAAGCTTCTTAATCTTTTTCTGAATTGAAGATCCACAATTTGAATCTAAAGCTATCAAATTGATGTTCATGTTTAGCAACTTTTAACCTGTAAAGCATATTATCAAAATCCCTTAAAAGAGCCTGGGAATATGTAACAGGATAATCGCAGTCAGTTAAGAGAAGTTGATAGAAATTGAGATATAAACATCATATCTGTGTGTATGCTAACCAGAAAGAGTAAAGATTAATCTTGATAACAACGCTACACCAAACTTACAACTGGGTTCCACAAGGCACTATAAGAGTTGGAAAACCAAGGCCTACATGGCTCAAGACTATGAAGTGTAAAGTAGGAGATGGTGAATGGAGAAGTATTGATTTTAAAGCTCAACATAGAGATGACTGGGGAAATCTAACTGATGCCCTTTTCGTCAATAGGCGTAGGAGGAGATGATGATGATCATAATGGTGTTTGTTAGTAAATATACTGAAACGGAAAATGGTAGTAGAAAAGAAGAGGTCTGTCACAGAAAAAGTTAGGAAAAAAATACTGGTATGGGTTTTGGGGTGTCTATGGAAGCCCAAGTGGATAATAAAAGTATTTATCTCCTTATTTCCTTTTCTCACTTTACTATTTTCCCTGTTGGAGCCCTTGGGCTTAGAGCATCCTGCTTTTCCAACTAGGATTGAAGCATAGCTTAGCTAATAATAATAATAATAATAATAATAATAATAATAATAATAATAATAATAATAATAATAATAATAATAATAATACTGAAGAATTGGCCAGTAGTGAAACATGACAGTGGCGACAGAGAGGAGAACTTACGAAGGAAACTGAAGGGATGATGACGGAAGCACAAGATCGGTTTAGCACATACTCATAATCAATATAAGAAACTACATGGAGACTCTGAAATATCAAATACAATGCAGCAAGAAATGGAACGAACTTCCACCTAAAACTGTGGCTATTGAAAGTGTCACTGCCTGGTGTTTGCCAGATTCGGGTTCGAGACCCGCTCAAGCTCTATAGTTTCTTGTACTGTCTGCATTCTCCCCATCCTTGTGAACAAAGAATGGGAGGGGGTGGGGTTGAAGGAGCCTATAAATCTACGTGCTGAGTCATCAGCAGCCATTGCCTGGCCTCCCTGGTGCTAGCTTCAGCACTGATGATATGTGCATATGTGTATATCGTCAGTCTCTAGGGGATTATCCTGCTGGGGTATTGTCATTGTCCCTTGCTTATGCAATTCATGAACGATCTTTAGACCTTTCAGCTGCTCTCGGACTAAGGTACAAGGAAAGACAAGGAGATACGATAAGACCAAAAAAAAAAAAAATATATATATATATATATATATATATATATATATATATATATATATATATATATATATATATATATAACTAATATATACCACAGTGAAAGATATGGGGAGAGAAGAATACAAATGTACCAAGACTAACGACTTGAATTGACAAGAATAAGGAATATACAGGTAGACTAGGGAAAACACTTTAGTCATTGAAAAGGATTCTTGAGAAAGTAGGAGCCAATATAGCCCCCATGACTTGTACAAAAGAGCATGCTATTTTAAACAGCATATGTAGTGAGGAAAGTGATGGATTCCAAAGGAAGCTGGATACAACCTGGAACCTCACACTATAAATCATAGCTCTTTGGAGACTGTGATTAACAGAATGGTAATAATAATAATAATAATAATAATAATAATAATAATAATAATAATAATAATAATAATAATAATAATAATAATAATAATAATAATAATAATGCAAAAATTTATATCGGAGAAAAATAAACTTTTATATCACGAAATATCGAGAAATCGATAACTCACGTGTGGGTGGTTTCGTAGTACTATTAATGAGTAATCTGTTTAACACCCTATCAATTACGAAATATTCTTGCACAGTCTCATCCATGATTCCATGACTGTTAAACCATTTTCTTTTTCCCGGAGTGGATGTGCCTTTTCCATTCCAGGTGGGTGCTTGTGCTCATGTGCATTAGTGGATTGCAGACTAATTTAAAATTTCTAACATGAAATAAAATATTTAATGAATAATATGATATGAAAGATTTGTATAAACAAGGAAAAGTTAACCGATAACCGAGAAAAGCGCATGCAATATCCATTAACTATTTTGGAAGCAAGTGAAACTAAATAATTTAAACCTCTGTAAAATAGAAATTAGTTTTTACTTATATATAACACATTTGAGTATTTCTCTCATATTGTTTTCTCATACGAATGTATTTGAATTTCTGCTTACATCAAAGAGGGAGTATAAATGTTTTGTGTAGTCAAAGGACTTTGCTACATTTCTCTCAAACCTGTGTTATGTATAAATCATGCTGCAACAAACATTCGGTATGTATAAACAAATAAATTTGAAAAAATCTGGGTATTTGCGAGTGATCACATTACCACATGTCGGTAAGAAAGCTTTCTCCAAGGTACTATTTGAAATAGATAGAATGCTATGAAAAGAGCAAGTTGGTTTCAGAAAGGGTAGAGGATGTGACAATCACATTTTTATTTTTACAATATGTAGCTCAACAGTCTAAAGAACTAGTCACCTCTTGTTTTATGCTTTATGGATTTTGAGAAAGCATTTGATAGTATTTCACGTAGTATGATAAAAAAATATTCTAATGCACTACGTCATAGTGACTATGGGATACCAGAGAAGATTGCAAACATCATTATGGGTATGCATAGTGGAACTTCTTGTAGGGTAAGTATTGATGATAGTCTCACAAATGCATTTGAAGTCAAGACTGGAGTCCTACAAGGTGAAATACTTTCCAATCTACTGTTTAGTATAGTGATCAATTATATAATGAACAAGGTAATACAAGGAGTGAATAATGGCTTCCAGTGCACAGGGGACCAGATAATATGTGATTCTGAATATGCAGATGATATAGTTCTAATTGCCTCTACAATGGCTGAAATGCAGGAAATGATTGATAGGTTATTACTGGAGGGGAGAAAGGTTAGATTGTTGATCAACCAGAGAAAGACAGGTTATGCAGATCACTTTTGATCAAGCAAACTGCTTTATCGGAGGAGTAATATTACCAACTCAAACTCTATCAAATACTTAGGAACCATCATTACCACCAAAGGATCGCTGGTTACAGAATTCGATGAGCGAACAGAAAGGGAAGAACAAGCAATGTGCAGCCTAAAAACAGTTTGGATGTCACATCAAATATCAGTTCACAGTAAAATCAAAATATACATTTCACTTGTAAGATCGATATTAACTTATGAGCACCATTCGTGATACAGCACAGTAACAATTGATGCAAAATTTCTTGTCTTTGACAATCAACCATTAAGAAGGATTTGGGGAGTCAAATGGCAGCAACGTATAACAAATGCGGCAATTTGCGAAGAGACAGGGGGCCCAATGTGAACGATATAGTTTGATTATCAAGATGGATATGGATGGGACATATTTTAGGATGTGAGGATGACCTTGTCCAGAATGTACCTGAATGGAAGCCGCTTGGCATCTGAAAACTGAATTGAGTTCAGAGCGAAGAAACAGGAAAGACACACATACCTTGAATTCATTAAGCCCCTGTGCATACCGAGGGTGACAGAAAATTAAGTAAAATATATAATATATAAATGGGCATTAAGAATAACAGAACGAGTCCCTAAAGATTACTAAAGAAGCAGGGGGAGAAAAAGAAGACGGTGGATTGACGAACTAAGAAAATTTGCGGGTATAGACTGGCATAGAAAGAACATAAACAGACGGGAGTGAAAGAATATGTCCGAGGCCTTTGTCCTGCAGTGGATTGCCAACGCCTGAGGATAATGATGATGATATGATGATGATGACATACATAATATACCAATATACTTTTATATAAGTACTGTATATATGTGTCTCTATTTAAGTGGTGATGCCTTAACACGGCGAAAGAGCTTGCGTATCGCCATTATCATTAAAGCTGTACTAGTCACGGCCAACCATAATAGGTCAATTTCTAATGAGCGATCTGACTCAAAAGGAGTAGCAAAACCTGGATAAAAAACAGAGCTTGTTTTGTAGGAGAACTCTATATCATGTGTATATAGTATAAAAAGTATTGGGCCAAGAACATTGCTCTGAGA
>NC_090736.1:35414790-35417290 GCF_036898095.1 Palaemon carinicauda
TATATATATATATATATATATATATATATATATATATATATATATATATATGTATATATATATACACACACACACATATATATATATATATATATATATATATATATATATATATATATATATATATATATATATATATATATATATATATATATATATATATATGGTGTGTGTGTGTGTTTGTATATACATGTAGGCTATAAACATTTAAAAAGAGCCCCAGGAAACATAAAATCTGGTAATAAAACACAAAGTTTTTTTATTCTTTTGTTTACTTTTGGTTCTATGATTTTCAGCATTTATACGTTAATGGGATGGAGGAAATCAACCAGCCCAGTGAGTCAGACTTGACTCTTACAGAGTTGGCCCGAATAAATTCGGAAGTTTAAAAATATAATATTCATATATTTAAGAGATAAAAAATAAATTAAATTATTTTTTTTTTTTTTGTGTAGAATTTCACATTTTATCAATGAAACGTATGCTTCTTAAAAACGTTATAATCATGAAGAGAAAATTCTTCGAATCGGATAAAATATCAGACAAACTTTTCTGACCGAAACCAATATCTTTGTCTACCAAAAACTTAGTAATTGTAAAAAATATGTTTATGGTTGAAACTACATATAGAAATCAGGCTTTATATCAGTTTAGTGAGATCGGTGTTACTATATGGACATGAGTCGCGGTAGGACAATGAAACCATATCCAACAGATTTTGTATATTTGAGAAAAAAAAACACACACCAGAAGAATATTAGGAGTTACATGTCAGAACAATATTAGAAGTGAAACTATAAGAGAGATTACTTGAGTGCCGTATGTGGATGAGATCATGGTGAGGGGTAGGTGGAGATGGTTTGGGCATGCTCTTTGCACTCATCAAGGGAGATTAGTTCACCACACTTTCAACTGTGCTCCATAAGCCACTAGAAGAATTGAAAGACCCAGGATTACATGGCTGAGGACTATGAAGCCTAAAGAAAGACATGATGAATGGAGAAGTATTGATATTAAAAGCTCAAGATAGAGACGACTAGCAAAATCTAACCGTGGCCCTTTGTGTCAATAGGCGTAGGAGGAGATGATGATGATGATGGTTAGAATAGTTTCACAATCACTTCACCTGTGAATTGTTTTATGACGCGCCCATTAAAAATCAAACAGTCAGTAATCACTGGCAAGAAACGAGACAACAAGTATCAGCTAAAAAGAGATACACATTGATATAATAATAAAACAATAGAATTTCCATTAAAATATCCCATGAAATACCTAGATGGAAACTTGAAACTAAACAATTTTCATTAAAAGCAAAAGTAAGTAACGTTCACTATTCCTCAAAAATCTTGTCAAAATTACTTCAGTTCTTTTGTCTTTCTTGTCTGAGGAATCTTATGAGGAAGTTGTTGGTTGTATTAGTTTTTATTTATTAATCTCAGGTTCATTATTCCACAAAGTTTAACATGTTGTTACTATCATATATTACATGATGGTTATTCAATCCTTAATGAGGAGTTTAATGTCAAGTTGTGGTAAATTTATTGCTAATTTAGCAGCGGCTTCTGCTTTTCATTACCCTCAACGTGGACTGGAATCTAGCATATTTAAAAATGTGCATTCATGCATATTTATATATATTTATACAAATATGTACATACTATTAACCTCATTTTTATCCCTTTTTTATATCTACTTGTTTAAAATAATTTTTACCTTTCATCTCTTCTCAATTACCGACAAAGATTATTCACAATAAAGGGATAATTATTTCAATGCGTTTTCATTCTATCTCTCCTCTCCTCATCAAAGCAGAAATTAACATTACAATAGAATGCAAATATTGAGCTTTTTTATTCCATAGGAAACCTAATGAGTTTGCAAATGCTAATCTGGGAAACGTTAGATTTATTCACCTTCCATTGTATATTTCATGATTTTTGTTTTCACCTGTTGTAATGGTATACATTATGACATCATAGTGACCCCTCTCTCTCTCTCTCTCTCTCTCTCTCTCTCTCTCTCTCTCTCTCTCTCTCTCTCTCTCTCTCTCTCTCTACACACACATTCTGCAGCCCAATAATAGAAGAATTCTATTCTATTCTATTCTATTCTATTCAGATAGATAGACAAACACCTAAACAGAGAATAAAAAAATATGGAAAAGGATGTAAATATTAACTTTCAAATCAGAGAGATAGACAGACAAACAAGCAAGCAGAGAATTATCAAATCAGAGAGACAGACAGATGCACACGAAAACAGAGTAGAGTAAAATAATAAAATATGGAAAACGAAGTAGATATTAACTTTCAATAACATCGAAGAATGACATAAATGAACAAAAGGAGAAGCGCTATTAAACGCTGTTTCTGGTGTCCGCACACTCAAATGAGGTCCCATTGAGAATTAGGAAATTGGATTTGCAATAAAAGGAAATTGTTGCAAACTCTATCACTGCTGATTTTCACTGTCTCTCGCAACGAAAATACACAGAAGA
>NC_090736.1:35424790-35427290 GCF_036898095.1 Palaemon carinicauda
AAACAAACACACGCACACTTATATGTATATCAACTGTGTGTATGTGTGTGTCGATATTTATCATAATGACTGAATAAATACAAAAATATGTGAGAATTCGTTAAATGTGCTACTGCAGTAATTCTTTCTATTGTCACAATATTCTGGTAAGGACACTAAAATTAAATCGGATAAAAGAAGCCAAGTAGAAATTGAATTTGTCTATTAGAAAATATTTCCCTTTACACAATTCATATAAAATTGGTTGATTGTTTGTTTTACGAGTTAACTATTCTACGCAGAGAAGCAATTGGTTATATAATTCAAGTAAACAATTTGTTGGTAAATAATCCTGTACGGATATTCCACTATTGTTGTGACTCAAGAGTAACTGTAAAACTTAAATATCGCTAAGTCTGAGCAGATGTGCCAATGGTGTTTTGACTGCACAATAACTATAACTTTGGGCAAAGATGCCATTGGTCTTATGACTGTAGTGTAAATATAAAACTTTCATCTCAATAACCATGTTCACAGTAATTGAGAAATTTATAAGCATACTAATGCTAAAGAGGCTAAAGAGGAAGATTGATAAAAAGCTGAGAGATGAACAAGAGGAATTTAGAAAAGGTAGAAGTTGTACTGAGAAAATTTTCATTTTTAAAACATGTTGTACAGCAATGTGTAGAATATAGGAATCCATTGTTGATGGCATTTGTGGATTATGAAAAAGCCTTTGATAGTATGCACCGGTCAATTTTGTGGAGTCCTGCGTTATTATGGAGTTCCACTTGAATATGAAAAATTAATGTTAGTGGAATCCTATCAAATGAATTTCCAGTGAACAGAGGAATACTCCAAGGGAATGTGTTCCCATCGATGTTGTTTATCCTTCTCATGTATTTTGTAATGCCTAGAACAGTTGGAGATGGTGGAGATGGTTGAGAAGGATTGGACTAGATTGGACAGAATGTACAATGGAAGATGAAATACCATTGGAAGGAGAAAGGATTAATGAGGTAGAATCATTTAATTATTTAGGAACTATGATCTCTAATACAGGGTCGTCTTTTGAATTAGAGTTTAATGAAAGACTGAAAAAAAGCAAATCATACAATGGCTAGGTTAATCAAAATTTGGAAATCAAATTGCCAGAAATTACACATTAAAATCAGACTACATATCAGTCTAGTGAGATCGGTGTTACTGTATGGACATGAGACCTGGTATGACAATGAAACAATATCCAACAAGTTTTGTAGATTTGAGAACACAGCCCTCAGAAGAATATTGGGAGTTGAGTGGCAGGACTGGACTAGAAACGAAAGTATAAGAGAGATTACTCGAGTGCCATAATCGGATGAGATCCTGGTGAGGGGCAGATGGAGATGGTTTGTGCATGCTCTTTGCACTCCCCAAGAAAGAGTTTACCAACCTTCAAATGAGCTTCACAAGGCACTAGAAAAGTTGGAAGACCTAGACCTACATGGCTGAGGAATATGAATCACGAAGTGCGGGATGACAAATGGAGAAGTATTGATTTAAAAGCTGAAGATAGAGACTATTGGCGAAATCTAACTGAGGCCCTTTGCGTCAATAGGTGTTGGAGATGATGATGATGCTGACTATTATATGCACGGGTAACACTGTTATTGACACCAGAGTAACTGTAAAACATATTAGTCAATATCGTAGTAGGTTGGCCAAGGCACCAGCCACCCGTTAAGATACTACCGCTAGGAGAGTTATTGGATTCATGACTGATCAGACAGTATTTCATTGGATCGCTCTCTCTGGCTACTGTTCATTTTTTCTTTGCCTACACATACATCGAAGTTTGGCTTATTCTTTACGTATTCTTCTCTGCCCTCATACACCTGAAAACACTGAGATTACCAAACAATTCTTCTTCACCCAAGGGGTTAACTACTGCACTGTAATTGATCAGAGGCAACTTTCCTTTTGGTAAGGGTAGAATACACTCTTTAGCTATGGTAAGCAGCTCTTCTAGGAGCAGTACATTTCAAAATCTAACCTTTGTTCTCTAGACTTTAGTATTGCCATAGCCCCTGTACCATGGTCTTCCGCAGACTTTGGGTAGAGTTCTCTTGCTTGAGGATACACTCGGCAACACTATTCTATTTTACATATCTTCATCTTGATTTTTTTTAAGTTTTAATAGTTTATATAATCATGAAAGATCTATTTTAATGAGGTTGCTTAAAACATTTTATTTCAATTGTTCATAACTTCTTTTTATAGTTTATTGATTTCCTTGTTTCCTTTCCTCACTGAGGTATTTTTCCCTGCTGGAGCCCTTAGGCTTATAGCATCCTGTTTTTCTATCTAGGGTTGTAGCTTAGCTAATAATAATAATAATAATAATAATAATAATAATAATAATAATAATAATAATAATAATAATAATACAAGAGCTATCAGAGAAGCTTCTAAATCACCCATCCTATGCTAAGGCGCTATAAATGTTATGAATTCAAACTAAAAGTAAAAATTTTGAGTC
>NC_090736.1:35434790-35447290 GCF_036898095.1 Palaemon carinicauda
ATGGAAATTTTTACAAACAGAAATTTGGTTGTAGTATGGGCAGCCCGTTATCTCCAATTTTAGCTAACCTCTACATGGAATACTTTGAAACAGAAATTTTAACAACAATTAAACCTACGAACATGGTTTGGCAACGCTATGTTGATGACATTTTCACATATTGGGATGATAGCTGGGGAGATTTCAATATATTTTTCAATAATCTAAATTCCCTAGTCCCTAGCATAAAATTTAAAACTGAATGGGAAAAAGATGGAAAATTAGCTTTTTTGGACATACTAATTATAAGGGAATCGACGGGGTATAATTTCACTGTGTATAGAAAACCAACTTTCTCTATTTCCTACATTCATTTCTTTAGTTATCACGACATTTCTGTAAAAATTGGAGTAGCTTGCAATCTATTTCTTAGAGGTTTGAGAATCTGTTCCCCAGCCTACCTAAATAAAGAATTTGAAATCATCCGTAAACAACTCGCCCAGCTATTCTACCCAACGTATGTCATAGAAAAGGCCATCAACAAAGCCAACACGATATATTATAAAGATCATGATGATACTAACCAAAGAGATTTTAAAAATAAGATAAAACTCCCATATATAGAAGGTATTAAAAATATAACAAATCATATCAAAACTGAGAACCCCTTTGTTTTTTCATATCCAAAGACCATAGGAAGCGCCCTTATTAATGTTTATCAAAATAAAAGAGAAATAGAAGCCGGCGTTTACAAAATACCATGTAGGGACTGTGAAAAAGTTTACGTTGGGCAAACTGGCCGTTCGCTATCTCAAAGATTATCCGAACACAAAAGATCTGTTAGATATGGGTATGAAAACTCGGGGATTTTCATTCACCTTAGGGATTTAGGGCACCAGATTAACTGGAGTGAGTCGTCTTTGCTTTTTAAGAGTACCTGTCCGTACAGAAGGAAAATCCTGGAATCAGCCATCATAAATCAATCAAACACAATAAACCTATCTGGGGGCCAATGGAAAGCTGACACAGTGGACAATACTCTTCTCAACCCTATCATTAAGAAGATAATCCACGGAGACCGACCACCAGACATGCATCAGAGGTCAAGACTTCCTCCAAGCGGCTCAACAATAAGAACACGCACCTGGATGTAATTAAATTTGGCTAATCCTGCCAGCAATTATAACAACTATAGAACAATTGAACACACCCTTTTGCTTTCATATATAAACCGTCACTCTCCACTGTATTCCTTACTTTTACTTCACATCCTGAAGAGGGTCGATGTTTATTGACCGAAATATAGTGTGATTTATTCATATTTCCTGTGCTTCTTTTATGGGCCTTTTTGAAAAAACATATATATATATATATATATATATTATATATTATATATATATATACATAAATATATATATATATATATATATATATATATATATATATATATATATATATATATATATATGTATGCATATATATATACTGTACATACATATATACATATATACATATGTAAAATATATACATACATATATATATATATATATGTATATATATATATATATATATATATATATATATATATATATATATATATATATATATATATATATATATATATATATATATATATTCAAATAAACCATATATTTCAATACTTTAATGTCTGGATTCTCTTACTAGCCTGAGGATCAGAGTCCGAAGGCGATTCCACTCAAAGACAATAGCTTTGAGCCGGCTATGTAATCGAACCCTTGTCCACGAAGCTGGTATGACAGTGACGATACCATTTAGACACAAACAAAGAAAAGTCAATAACAATTCCTCTGAACTTATACCTGTCGAATTCAAGTTTTTTGTACTTAGAGTTGAAATCAACCCATCTCTACCATCATGGATAATTGACATGTTTTTACTTGGCATTCGATTAATGATAAATATTGCAAATTTAGACGTGATTTTCATATTCAAATAAGCTATATATTTCAATACCTTAAATGAATTTATTAATTTTCATTAGAAAATAACTTATTTAAAGTAATCATTTTAAAATAAATACTATGCTGAAATGAAAATATATATTAGGTAGATTCCCCTTAAAATATTACAAATAGTCACATCCATTTCCACTGCTCAGTTTCAAAATTTCCCTATACCATCGGCTTTAGTCTTCTCCCCCCCCCCCTCTCTCTCTCTCTCTCTCTCTCTCTCTCTCTCTCTCTCTCTCTCTGGAATTGAAAAGATACAACACTACCCGATGTGGCAATTGCTATACATACAATATCGCCAAAACTTAGAATAGACTTCCAGCGGATGTAGTAAACAGTAACACGGTAAACGAGTTCAAGAATAAGTTAACCTAAAAAGTCTTTGAGACATCCAAAATCCAATAACTCCTTGTAACTCTCAAGCCTCGTAACTCCTTGTAACACACACACACTCTCTCTCTCTCTCTCTCTCTCTCTCTCTCTCTCTCTCTCTCTCTCTCTCTCTCTCTCTCTCTCATTTCCCTGTATCCTCGTTAATAATCATCTTTCCCTCATTTTTCTACATCATCGTCAACAATCATCTCTCTCTCTCTCTCTCTCTCTCTCTCTCTCTCTCTCTCTCTAAGATGCCTCACCCCTTAAGTGACAAATCTTCCCTGATAAACATCGCAAATAAAACCTCAGATTTCCTAAGAAAATGTCAGGGAACATTAGAACATTAAGACGATGACGATGATGATAATATGATTCCTGGAATTTATAAAACCAGCATTCGTTGCTAAGTGGATTCTTAAAGTGCTAATCACCTGAAGAGCTGGGACAAAGATCTCAGGTTCCCGCAAATAGCATTAAAAAGATTTCATACGTGTTTTATTTGATAAGACGTAAAACGTTTTTATATATTCATTTGCCGGATTCCAGTTAAACTTTCTTTATTTCTTTACAGTACTAATATATATTCAAAGAATTTTCTTGGTAACTTGAATATATATTAATTTCAATTTACAGCTATATGCCGTTCCCTTCAATGTTACAATTTGATTTTATATCACTTAACTAATTAGTGAAAAAGAAGTGTTTGCATGTTCATAAACGTTCTCATAAAATACATAAAAGAATGAAAGAATAGCATCTCCCTTACTTCGATAAATTCTTTGGAGAATCAAATAAATGAGGAGGATAAAAAGTTCGCTGGAGAATCTCCAATTGAGAAAATGCAATGGAAACGAAAGCACAGAAAATCATTAAAGAATATCTCGGCTTCTAATGGAAATAGAAAACTTCAAGTGAATCGAAGTTAATCAAGTTTTTCCAGATTTTTTCACGGAGAGAGATCCTAATCTCTATATGATATCTTAAAGCTGCCTTCGTTTTCAACCTTTCCCTTGCTGCCAGAGAAAAAAAATATATATATCCACCAGGGAAATTTTCGTACACATCCCGCAGACTTTCTTTACGTGCTATTTACATCAATTTCCAAATTTATCTTTGAAAACAATAAATGAAAAATATTATTCCCCTGCCAATTTCTGACGAATGTTTTTGCATAAGTACATGTGTATATGCTATAATCATCATCATCTCCTCCTACGCCTATAGACGCAAGGGACCTCGGTTAGATTTCGCCAGTCGTCTCTGTCTTGAGCTTTTAATTCAATACTTTCTCATTTATCCTCTATTACTTCGCGCTTCAGAGTCCTCAGCCATGTATGTCTGGGTCTTACAATTCTTCTAGTGCCTTGTGGAGCCCTGCTGAACGTTTGGTGAACTAATCTCTCTGGGGGGGTGGGGGGGGGGGGGAAGAGCATGCCCAAACCATCTCCACCTAACCCACATCATCTCATCTGTGACGGGCCGAGAGAAGGTTGTGACTCAAAGGCAGGGGGAAAGCAACTGAGTAACTTTATTACAGAAAATCCGTTTTTATGTACATAAACTCCAGGCAAAAGGGCACAAAAAACATAAGAGGCAATTTCATGTTCAACCGACACCACTCCGGTTAACTGTTAACGGTGAGAAAAACAGTCATGTTATTTCAGGTTCTTGTCAGTGCGAGGGGAGAGCAAATATGCAAGCATAATATATACACAAAATGAAATGTCGTTACTATGTACGATCGTGTGATACACGGTTGGTACACATCTCATCTACATATGGCACTCGATTAATCTCTCCTATAGTTTCATTTTTAATCCTGTCCTACCATTTAACTCCCAATATCCTTCTGAGGGCTTTGCATTCAAATCTACTAAATCTATTGCTCACTTGCTATTTTTTGTTTATTTTAAACCTAGGGGTTACAACGATGATGATTCTGCTACAGTACGTATTTAATTCTTTAGAGGCATAACAACATTAATACTGTAAAATGGAACCTAGTCAAGGGTGCGCTATGTCGATATGAGAGAGATCAAAAAAAGAGAGAGCGGATGAATTGTGAAATGCTTTATTTTTGCAGATGATACCTTGCTGATTGGAGAGAGCGAGAAGAAACTACAGAAGCTGGAAAAAACTTTCATGTGAGCTATAATAAGGAAATGTGAAAAATATGAAAACTAGGGAGAGGAAGTGATGAGCGTTCATGGGAATAATTTAGATATAGAAATGACTGATATATAGATGTAGTTGGAAGTGAACTTAACGAATGGCGGTAAGAAGGAAGAACGGAAAAGTCACAGGAAGGTGAAACCAAATATATAACAGGATGTGTGCAATAGATTAGAAAGCGAAATTAATTGTCTGTGGAATCTAAGATTGGAGTGTATGAAGGGTTTCATGATACTAATTTCTTATATAAAAGTGAAATGTCTATTAAATTCGAATGAAAGAGAAAAGGCTTAAATGGTAAGATGATCAGTCTGCCAGATAGATGTAGGAAGATTTGATAGGGTGAAAAATAGCGAGTTAGTAAAATAAGTAACAAAGCTATTGTATATTAAGAAATCGATAAAAAAAAAACTAGGAGAAAGTGAAAAGAATTAAAACTGCTTAGTGAGAATAAAAATTCGAAAAGTTTGGAGGTAAGAGGAGAGGAAGGCCAAGAAATAATTGGATAACATACTAGATTAGAAAGGCAATAATGTGATTAGGATAGAGGTGAATGGTGCAGTGTATTTTTTGGGGTCTTGATACGCTGCTGATGGCCAATCTGTGTAGATTATGAAACTGCTGATACTGTGGAAATTCAAATGATATAGGATGACTGTGATGGCAATTATAGTGTTGGCTTTCTTTGAAATCTTCGTCAAAAGTTAGGCGGTATGATTTAATAACATATAAACACTAGCTAAGTTAGTTACAGCTCAAAGAATTATGGAAAAAATAATGTTATGATTAACACTAAGAGAGGTAAAAATCGTAACATGGATACAAAACCAAAATAAAGTAGGGGATATTCTATCAACACGTAAGAAAAAGCAATGGGTATGGGCAGGACATACAATGAGCATGACAGACAATAGAAAGACATTAAGTATAACAAAATAAATCACTAGATAATACTAAAAAAGCAGGAGAAGGAAAAGATGACGATGGATTGCCGAGCTAAGAAAGTTTGAGACAATAAACAGACGCAAGGCGAAGGATTTGTGTGAGGGGCCTTGTACTGCAGTAGACTTTATATATATATATATATATATATATATATATATATATATATATATATATATATATATATACACACATATATATATATATATATATATATATATATATATATATATATATATATATATATATATATATATGTTATGGTAAATTGATATATCAGGGTTTTTCCATAATTTTCATTTATGTTGTAAAACCTAAATTGTTTTATTGCGTGGCGATTTTGTTTGAACCCATTCTAAATACATTTATAAAAATGTCATAAAACCTATTACTTCTCGCAAATGGAAAATTGCCACCAGTTCATGGTAACCTTTTTCATTTTCCAACAAAACAAGGGATTAAAAAGTACATGTGCAATTTATATAACTAATATAAAGGATATCAAGATATAATTCAATTTACATAGTTTTCTATTTGAAACAGCCATCCACCTAACAACTGACCCAACCCCCGCACACCCACGTACGCTCGCGCACGCGCACACACACATACAGACAGACAGACACACACACACACAAACACACACACAAATATATATATATATATATATATATATATATATATATATATATATATATATATATATATATGCAACATTATCATCATCAGCTGTTACTGGTCCACTGCAGAACAAAGGCCTCAGAAATGTCCTTCCATTTGCGTTCGTTTACTGTCTTTATGTGATAGTCCATACTCACAAATTTTCTTAGTTCGTCAATCCATCGTCTTCTCTTCCTTACCCCGCTTCCTTTGTAATCTCTAGGGACCCATTCTGTTATTCTTAATGTCCATCTATTGTCTGTCTTTCTCATTATATGTCCTGTACCTGTCCATGTCTTTTTCTTGCATGTTCTAATATCCTCGACATTAGTCTGCTGTCGTACCCATGTTGTTCTTTTTTTGACTCTTAGTGTTATTCCCATCATCAATCTTTCCCTAACATTTTGAGTTGTAACTAAATTATCTAGTATATACATATGTTACTAAACCCTGCTGCCTAACTTTTGCAGAAGATTTAAAAGAAAACCAACACTATAATTGCCGTCACAGTCATCCTATATCATTTCAATTATGGATGTACCCATTGCGCCATAAAACTTCCACAGCATCAGCAGCTTCCTAATCTATACAGGTTGGCCATCAGCAGCACATCAAGACATCCCAAAATACACTGCACCATTCACCGATATAATGCTCGCATTATTTCCCTTCTAGTTTAATATGTTTTCAGTAGCAGCTATCCAATTCTTTCTTATGTTCTATATATATATATATATATATATATATATATATATATATATATATATATATATATATATATATATATATATATATATATATATATATATATATATATCATCAGTATTCATTTTTTCAACCTTTAAACGCCCTTCGTTGAACATAGGCCTTCCCCAGGTCTTTCCACAGATGTCTGTCTCCAGCCATTAAAGTCCAACATTGCAGATCTTAATATAAGTCATCTTGTCATCGGGTCTTCTGTCTTCCTCGGTTTCCTGTTGTTGTTGTTGTTGCTGAGGAAGTCCTTCTGTTGTTGGTCATTCTAGCAATGTGTCTAGCCTCTTTCCACTTATGCTTGCTGACGATTTCGAGGATAATGCGTACGTTTGTCTTTTGACGGAGCCATTGTGCTGTTTTTCTATCACTCCATGTTAGATGTAACATAATTCTCTCCTGTTCTCTTTGCATTATTCTTAACTTAAGGGAAAGTGTTTTTGTTAAATTCTCGACTTCTGCTCTATGGGTGCCATTTCGAAGGATACCCTCGTCGTAAAGTTTCCTCTTCATTACAATCAGGATCTTCTTTCTTTTATAGATAGAATTTGCTCTTTAAAATGCCAGCCAACCCAGGATAATCCTTTCTTATCTCCTTTGCATTGGAGGAGCCTTGGAGGGAGGGACGCATTCTAAGATAGATGTAGTGTTCCAATTCTTTTATCAGCTAACCTCAATGTTCATGGTCCCATCTGTCTGTTCTATTTATACATGACCTTTCTTTATTTTAAGTTCACGTGAAGGCTAACTGGGCTCAGTAAGCATTTACTGAAGCTCCTCTTTGGTGGAGGAATGAATTATGTCATCAGAAAAATTGAGGTGACTGGGGTATTCCCCATCTACTTTTATTACCCTTTTTGGCCAGTAAATTTGTTGAAAAGCTTCTGTAGCATTTTCTGACTCCCCTCTTAAAGGTTCAAAGGCCGATCATGAATGGCTGGTACAAGGGACAGTGACATTAACCTATCGAGCAGGACAATGTCCTAGAGACTGACCATATATACTTATGGTCATCGCCTAAGCCCCCTCCCCACCCAAAGTAGGATCAAGTAGGGCCAGATTATGGCTGCTGATGACTCAACAGATAGACCTATAGGCTCCCGTAACCCCCCCGCCCCCATCCTTAGTTCACAAGAATGTTCAGGCTTCAGCGACCAAAGAAACCAACGAGTTTCAGCGGGACTTGAATCACCTTTCCCCCCCCCCCCCTCCCCCGGTGTGACGTTCACCAGTCAGGGACGTTATATCATTGGCCACTACAACCCTCTTGAGTTGGAATGATTCTGATTCCTTATGGAGGCAAATAAATGATGTTACATGATCACATATATAGCAGAATACATTAATGTAAACCGATTCAAATACATTGGTAAAATCATCAAGTGCTACTTCTGATGGGAAGTTAAACTCATTTGTCTATTCATTGATTTGATTTACTATCAACAGGTGGTCAATTGCGGAGTAGCCTTTTCTAAATACTGTCTTTTCCCTTGACTGCTTCTCATCTCGGTCTCATATGGCACAAGAAAATGCATTCCGATTCCTAATGCACAGGCCCATAATTGATTATAATTTATATTAATCAGTGAAATCTTTAATGATCAATATCCTAACATTTTTTTATATAGGTACTATCGAATCAAACATTAAAATATATATACAGGGCCTTGAAAACTACTAGAGGATTGGGCGTTAAATTTCTCTCTCTCTCTCTCTCTCTCTCTCTCTCTCTCTCTCTCTCTCTCTCTCTCTCTCTCTCTCTCTCTCTCTCTTTTACAGAATTCCGGTCATTTTTCATTCAACTGAATATGCAACACCCTTTGCCCATGGCTGTGATTCTGTTTAAACAGTTGAAAAAACTAATTGGAATACACCAGAACAGGAATGTAAATTATCGAAGATATTCGTGGCTCATTTCAATAAATTAGAATCACAAGTGTAAGTGATAAAATTATCATTAAAAAGCCAATTGTTACAGCTTAGTAATAGGTTATAATAGCAGAGATAGTTGATTTCCACTCTAGGTGCAAAACCTTAATTTGACAGGAGTGAAAATCAATTCTTATCTCTCTTTATGGAATGATGGTATACCAGGTATAGCATTCGACTGTCATCTCAGTTTCGATTGGGTTACGGTTTTAATCTTTTTAGGTAGTAGGTTGGCCAGGGCACCAGCCACCCGTTGAGACACTACCGCTAGAGAGTTATGGGGTCTTTTGACTGGCCAGACAGTACTACATTGGATCCTCCTCTCTGGTTACGGTTCATTTTCCCTTTGCCTACATACACACTGAATAGTCTGGCATATTCTTTACATATTCTCCTCTATCCTCATACACCTGACAACACAGATTACCAAACAATTCTTCATCACCCAAGGGGTTACTGCACTGTACTTGTTCAGTGCCACTTTCCTCTTGGTAAGGGTAGAAGAGACTCTTTAGCTATGGTAAGCAGCTCTTCTAGGAGAAGGACACTCCAAAATCAAACCACTGTTCTCTAGTCTTGGGTAGTGCCATAGCCTCTGTACCATGGCCTTTCACTGTCTTGGGTTAGAGTTCTCTTGCTTGAGGGTACACTCGAGCACACACTCCTATCTTATTTCTCTTCCTCTTGTTTTGTTAAAGTTTTTATAGTTTATATAGGAGATATTTATTGTTGTTACTCTTCTTAGAATATTTTATTTTCCTTTTTTCCTTTCCGCACTGAGCTATTTTCCCTGTTGGAGCCTCTGGGCTTATAGCATACTGCTTTTCCAACTAGGGTTGTAGCTTAGTAAGTAATAATAATAATAATAATAATAATAACAAGAAATTCTTAGCAAATCACTCACTTTACCTTATACATGCGATCCCAAGGCAGAGCGAAATCCATTTCGAGAGGTATTTTTTCATTTTAACAAATGAAAATAACGAATGCTTGTGATAAAATTATCGCAAATATATATATATATATATATATATATATATATATATATATATATATATATATATATATATATATATATATATATATATATATATATATTTATAGTTGCAATAATTTTACCACAAGCATTTTCATTTATTAGCCATATATATATATATATATATATATATATATATATATATATATATATATATATATATATATATATATATATATATATATATATTCAAATACGCCATATATATTTTTGATACATTAATGTCTGGATTCTCTTAACGACCTCGGGATCAGAGCCCCAGGCGAAATCACGCAAACACAAGAGCTTGTTTTTTGTGTGATTTTGCCTGGGGCTCTGATCCCGAGGTCGTTAAGAGAATCCAGACATTAATGTATCAAAAATATATATGGCTTATTTGAATATGAAAAACACGTCTAAAGGTGCAATATTTATCATATATATATATATATATATATATATATATATATATATATATATATATATATATATATATAAATATATATAGATATATAGATGTATAGATATATATAGATATATATATATATATATATATATATATATATATATATATATATATATATATATATATATATATAGTGTTAGTCGATGGAAATTTACCTCCGAATCAGGTCAGGTAAATAATAATATCCCATCTAAATTTCTGATACCAAAGAATGCATTTAGTCAGAGTTTGTATATGACTGCATCCTGATTCCTACTCTTAACATAACCTGAAATAAGAAAATTCCTATAAATATCCTTAAATGTTGTTTCTATATAAGGTCTGAATATCATGCATACATATTTCTATGTAAAATTACGTTCTATTTTCACTTTGAGCGAAATACGGATGTGAACATGAAAGCATAAGGACAAGAAATATTTCAAAATGAAAGACGGTACTGCTGTTTTTAATTATAATTATAGTCAAAATATGAAAAACCGTAGCAACAACTGCGGTTACAATGACTCACTATGAGAAAACTAACAAAATAAAAAAGTTTTATTAATATCATCATTATTATTATTATTATTATTATTATTATTATTATTATTATTATTATTATTACCTCCGCCAACAAAGTTGGAAGGAGGTTATGTTTTACCCCCTGTTTGTGTTTGTTTATGTGTATGTGTTTGTTTGTGAACAGCTCCCCTGGTCACAATTTTAATCATAGAGTAATGAAACTTGTAAGAATTACCTGTTTTGTAAAAAGCTGGAAATTATTAAACTTTGGAAGGTCAAGGTCAAAGGTCAATGTCACGGTCCAGTAAGATGTCCAATTCACGTAATCTGCCATAAGTTTGGCCATCGTAGTCACAGAGACTTCAAAGTTGTTTCATATTTAAGTGTAAGAAAATACAGAGTAATTAATACATGTTATGGTCAAAGGTCAAGGTCGCGTCAAAGATCAAAATAAAGCAAAAGGTCATTAACCATTTGTCCACAATTCCGGTCATTAACCATTTGTCCACAATTTTAATCGTAAAGTAATGAAACTTGCAGGGATTTTAAGCTGTTATTTAAAGAGCTGGAAATGATTAATTGATTCTGGGAAAAGCACGCTGGTTTCGAGGATTAAGGTGCTGTGGTGGAGGTCTACATTCAGAGTGCTTTTCTAGTTATTGTTATCATTATTAGCTAAAGTAAAACTGTAGTTGAAAAAGCAGGATGTTACAAGCCCTAGAGCTCAATTAGGAAATATATCCCAGTGAGGAAAGGAAATAAGGAAATAAACTATAAATGAGAAGTAACGAATAAAGAATATAAGATAATTCCTATATGTTGGGAATAATCTCTCGATATGAGGATTATTGATATGTCTTGAGAGCTTAAAATAATTACGGTGATATGAGTTTATATTTATTATTATCATCAAGTTATTGTTATGCAATTACTCCGTTATATACTGTATATATCAATTACGTAAATGAACCGTGATTTCTCACGAATCTACTGCGACGCCTATTGCCATTTTGTGTTTGAATTACTTTAAAGGAACGAAGTGTTGATTAAAAACTTTGTACAATACTGTTTTGCCAATAAGTCTAATTACATAACCTTTCCGTAACTTAGTAGTGTTCGATCGAAACCAACTGTGTAATTTGAACCTGTGCTCTGCCTGTAGCAGCACATACTGCAAGCGTATCCAGTATTTCTCTAATAGAATATGATACTTTTGTGATCTCCCACGATTTAACCCAGGCGACCGGGAATTGAGAAGCAAATTATGTGATTATCACTTCATATGTACTAAGTGATAAATTTTTCTATTAAATTTTTTTATAAAATCACATTTTTGTAAGCCATCCGTGTTATTTAATTTGTTTTTCTTTTTATAACTCTTAACGCCTTGAGTCAGGTCAATGTTACTCTTGACATCATTTAAGTGGTAGACCTTAAAGAACTATAAGAACTCCTGATTAATTCACTGAACTTGTAAAACAACAAAACCTAACGATCTCTAAATCAGCTCATACATTCAGTGATATTCCTTGTGTACAGCACATGAGATGACTTCAGTCTCAATCCTGAATATGAAGTCCATTTTTCTCTGCGTTTACTTGATATTCCTCTGTGCCAATTCTTCACGTAAAATCTCTTGTCTCTTAACTCAAGTAAGCAACACGTCTGACTTCATCTAATGACCGCTTTAAGTTTCATCCATTAGAGTTCTTGG
>NC_090736.1:35454790-35457290 GCF_036898095.1 Palaemon carinicauda
ACACAAACATATTCTATCTTAATTCCCTTCCTCTTGTTTTGTTTTATATTAATGTCGTTGCTCTTCTTAAATTATTTTATTTTTCTTCGTTTCCGTTCCCCACTGAGCTATTTTCCCTGTTGGAGCCGCTGGGCCTATAGGATCCTTCTTTTAGAAATAGGGTTGTAGCTTAGCAAATAATAATAATAATAAAAATAATAATAATAATAACAATAATAATAATAATAATAACAATATATACATATATATATATATATATATATATATATATATATATATATATATATATATATATATATATATATATATATATATATATATATATATATATATATATATATATATATATATATATATATGTATATATATATATATATATGTATATATATATATATATATATATATATATATATATATATATATATATATATATATATATACATGCATAATCACAGTTATATAAATAGATAGATATATAAACAGACCCAATTTCAGGAACGATGTGAATGTCATGAAATTTCATGACAAACTTTGATGACAGTTGGAAGTCGGTGAATCTAATGAATACTAATAGACAACACAAAGTCTCAAACTTTCACCTATGGATCGTTGGGCCGTTCGATGACAAACTTCCTGATGCAAGACTCTGAATTATTGAGGCGTTGCGATTTAAACTTCACTTTACACTGTGTCTTTATACCTGTTTACTATGTTTAAAGGCCTCTCATAAATGACAGAGAAAAAGGATATTGACATGACCCTAGCAGCAAGACAATGCTCTAGAGACCGACCATATATATATATATATATATATATATATATATATATATATATATATATATATATATATATATATATATATATATATATATATACGTATATATATATATATATATATATATATATATATATAATTATATATATATCTATATATATATATATATATATATATATATATATATATATATATATATATATATATATACGTGTGTGAGTGTGTGTTTCTGTGTGTGCGATTAGAGTCGAAGCCCCCTCTCCACCCGAGCAAGGACCACGGATGCCCATGCAATGGCTGTTGATGACTCAAGAGGTAGACCTAGAGCTTCCCAAACAAACCGCAACATTGGCCCAAAAGGATGGTGAGACTGCAGACACTACAAGAAAGTAACGAGCTTGAGCAGAACTCGAACCACAATCCAGCAGAAGGCCAGGCAGGGACGTTTCCAATAGGCCACCAAAACCACACAACCCTATGTTATCAACCATGTTCATCTATGCATCTTCTTCAACAACCGTTTGTGAAAAACAAAAGAATTTCCCCCTTAACTGTTGTTAGCTACTGAACATTTTCTAAGATATATTTTGTAGAAAATTTATCATATTATGACATATTTCTAGGGTATATCTTTTATGTTATATCCTTTATTTCTTTTACTTTCTATATTAACTTGCACTGGTGTAAGCATCACATTTAAATACATTTTGCACATTAATAAGAATAATAAACTTTTTTTTTTTAAATATGGTTTAAAAATTTACCATCAAATTGTATTAGAATTTTTACAGCACATTTTGAAATTATATCTTTAGAAGGTTCATTTAACTATTCTCAAAGCTTAATATTGATATTTATAAAATACATCCCTTATAGACCGGTGGCCATCTACTGAGGAAAAAAAAGTTTTCGTAAAATAAGGAACGTCGAAAGTTTATAAGCAGTTAAGAGAAAGGCTATGCACTATAGACAGACACGGACAGACACACACACACACACACACACACACACACATATATATATATATATATATATATATATATATATATATATATATATATATATATATATATATATATATATATATATAGATAGATAGATAGATAGATAGATAGATAGATAGATAGATAGAATTCAGATTAAAGTTTCTAATGCTTACAACGAAAAGTATTGATTAGGATGATTACACCCTTCAATCTGTGACCTAGAATAATACATCTCGTGATTAATACATATGTGAAATAAATAAGATGGAAAACGCGCAAAAGAAAAAAAAATAAATCGTAAAGGTAACTTCATTATTTCAATCCTATTTCACTTCAAACCACTGAATGTCAGCGGCGCTAACAGATGTGAGAATGAAATTCGCTAAATTGTTCCTAATTACTGGTGGAACAAATTAAAGACTCCAAATCTAGCTACATGAAAGAAAAGCGAAAAGACGAGATTTTTATGAAGTCGGGCACTGTGGGCAATAACTGAAATCACGTGGAAAAGAAAGGAGAAAAGGTGTCAACATCACTCATGGAATGTAGCCTTGAAATGCTATATGAAAAAGGGAAACTAAATTACATTGTCTTAAGAAAAGGTGCAATTGTATTTCAAATCTATCTCTTTTGAAAAAGATGTTTTCATTTACTACAGTTATTGTATAAAAGGAGAATACCTCTGAATCTGGAGCTATCAAATACTAAATAAAAAAGGGAAACAAATGACATTACCTAA
>NC_090736.1:35464790-35487290 GCF_036898095.1 Palaemon carinicauda
TGTTGTAATTCAAGAGGTATTAGTTTGTTGAGTGTAGTTGGAAAAGTGTATGGTAGAGTAATGATTAATAGGATTAAGGATAAAACAGAGAATGCAATCTGGGAAGTACAGGGTGGTTTTAGAAGAGGTAGTGGTTGTATGAATCAGATTTTTACAGTTAGGCAGATATGCGAGAAATATTTAGCCAAAGGTAAGGAGGTGTATGTTGCGTTTATGGATCTAGAGAAAGCATATGGTAGAGTTGATAGGGAAGCAATGTGGAATGTGATGAGGTTATATGGAGTTGGTGGAAGGTTGTTGCAAGCAGTGAAAAGTTTCTACGAAGGTAGTAAAGCATGTGTTAGAATAGGAAATGAAGTGAGCGATTGGTTTCCCGTGAGAGTGGGGCTGAGACAGGGATGAGTGATGTCGCCGTGTTTGTTTAACTTGTATGTTGATTGAGTGGTGAGAGAGGTGAATGCTCGAGTGCTTGGACAAGGATTAAAACTGGTAGACGAGAATGATCATGAATGGGAGGTAAATCAGTTGCTGTTTGCGGATGATACTGTACTGGTAGCAGACACAGAAGAAAAGCTTGACCGACTAGTGACAGAATTTGGAAGGGTGTGTGAGAGAAGGAAGTTGAGAGTTATTGTGGGTAAGAGTAAGGTTATGAGATGTACGAGAAGGTAAGGTGGTGCAAGGTTGAATGCCGTGTTGAATGGAGAGTTACTTGAGGAGGTGGATCAGTTTAAGTACTTGGGGTCTGTTGTTGCAGCAAATGGTGGAGTGGAAGCAGATGTACGTCAGAGTGTGAATGAAGGATGCAAAGTGTTGGGGGCAGTTAAGGGAGTAGTGAAAAATAGAGGGTTGGGCATGAATGTAAAGAGAGTTCTATATGAGAAAGTGATTGTACCAACTGTGATGTATGGATCGGAGTTGTGGGGAATGAAAGTGATGGAGAGACAGAAATTGAATGTGTTTGAGATGAAGTGTCTAAGGAGTATGGCTGGTGTATCTCGAGTAGATAGGGTTAGGAACGAAGTGGTGAGGGTGAGAACGGGTGTAAGAAATGAGTTAGCGGCTAGAGTGGATATGAATGTGTTGAGGTGGTTTGGCCATGTTGAGAGAATGGAAAATGGCTGTCTGCTAAAGAAGGTGATGAATGCAAGAGTTGATGGGAGAAGTACAAGAGGAAGGCCAAGGTTTGGGTGGATGGATGGTGTGAAGAAAGCTCTGGATGATAGGAGGATAGATGTGAGAGAGGCAAGAGATCGTGCTAGAAATAGGAATGAATGGCGAGCGATTGTGACGCAGTTCCGGTAGGCCCTGCTGCTTCCTCCGGTGCCTTAGATGACCGCGGAGGTAGCAGCAGTAGGGGATTCAGCATTATGAAGCTTCATCTGTGGTGGATAATGTGGGAGGTTGGGCTGTGGCACCCTAGCAGTACCAGCTGAACTCGACTGAGTCCCTGATTAGGCTGGAGGAACGTAGAGAGTAGAGGTCCCCTTTTTGTTTTGTTTCTTTGTTGATGTCGGCTACCCCCAAATTTGGGGAAGTGCCTTGGTATATGGATGGACATATATATATATATATTTATATATATATATATATATATATATATATATATATATATATATATATATATATATATATATATATATATATATATATATCATTCACTTGTATTTGTGAAGTTACTTGAAACTCATCATAAAGCTTATGCAAGAATAATCAAGATACTATTCAAAATAAAATCAAAAACTCTCAACGCATAAAAAAAAGAGAAAAAAAAAACTTCAACATAAATCATCCAGTAATACTAAGTAATATTTATAATATACAAGATTTTTTATGAACTCATCCTCACTTAACCGCTTTCAAATCCTGTATATTTCCATCAAGGGTTTATTTATACTAATACAAGCTGGGATATAAATATATAGACAGACCTTTGCGTAGTTTACATTTAACTTTCAAACTGACTACACTTATTAGATAAAAAAAATATAAAAAAAACGTTATGACATGTTTGGGAAATAACAAAGTATCAATTTACCTCGTATGACGTAAGGGAGATTATTTCATAGATATTTTTATTGCAAGTGTCAAAAAAGTAAAATAAAGTTGAGTATTATTCCCAAGTTCCTCTCACAGAACCATCAGTTTATCATTTCAAAATTTATTATCTCTGTCATCGTTTCCTTTCTGGATTGTCAGGCATGAAAGAAAAAAACTCTAAGAATATAAAATGTAACGGATAGGTTCAGCATGAAGAAATTCCAGGATAATAATTGTTAAACAAAATAGGGAGAAACTCGCCATCATAATATATATTCATAAGAAAAATTGCGTTTTTATGTGAAATATATTTCAGAAATACATAAATCTACCAATTTTATAAGACAACGTATTTTAAAATAATGCAAATCTAAATTCAAAGCATCAACTTTGTTACAGAAGAAATGACTGCATTCTTTTACGTACTCACATAACTAACGGTTATTTTGCAGAAATGTCTCTAAATCAGTAAACAAGATCATAAGTAGCCTTAAAATAGGAATAGGTTATTGTGTCTTAGAGAAAACGGAAAGAAAAGTATACGAAAAAGATGTACTTTGACGATGTTATATGTAGGTCACATTAGCTATTGCCAAAAATTTTCACAGCAGCATCTTGTAATGCACGTGTACTTCATAAACGCTCATACATTGTAATGCGATTGCGCTCTCTCCATTGAAGATTTTTATCTTATTTTTCCTTGAGGTAAAATTTAAAATTCTCTTTCCTGTATTATGCACTTTAAATTTCACTTTTTTATGTCCTTGACATCCTTTATGTCTTTCACAAACTCTTAAACATATAGTTTTTCTTACCTTCCAAAGGCAAGACGTTGTGATGAAATTTTGAAGAAGTGGATGCATTGTTTCCCTTTTTTGAGTATATGTTGCGCCCTTCCTCAATTACACCTATTAATAATACCTGATTTACTTATAAACTAATTATTAAAGAATTTTAAGTGTTCGTGTGCTTGATGTTCCCTATACCCCCTTTCTCTCTCTCCCTCTCTCTCTCTCTCTCTCTCTCTCTCTCTCTCTCTCTCTCTCTCTCTCTCTCTCGTTGAATGCGGTCCCAGAGAGAGAGAGAGAGAGAGAGAGAGAGAGAGAGAGAGAGAGAGAGAGAGAGTATCATTCACATTATTTATATTGAAGACCCTATTTTACACAATTTTATAATCAATATGGTGGATTTAATTTATTTTCTATTTCTTTTACAATGGGCATCCTTATACTCTATACTAAACATAGTTAGCTAAGGAATATGGCATTTTGTATTCCCATATCCTAAAGAACAGATATAACAGAGATAACAGAGGCAGAGGCATGACTTCTCCAATGTTTTCCTGATTGAAAAATTACCTTGAGACAGATTTATCAAGCAGGAATTTACGATGTCAAACCTGAAAAAAATATGCATTTACATAATGGTACCTTTTGTTTTTATTCTAATTAACAAATGGTAATAATTTTCTTTATTTAGCAAGAGAATTTTCTTTCATATTAATAATCGATGATATGAAACAAAATTATCTTTAATGAAAAACGTTATCCATATTTAGGCAGCTTAAGAGAATGGTCTAAATTTTAACAAATAAAGGGATGGTTTGGACAAGCTGATAAGGTAATTTAAATGTAAATACAGAAATAAAAACAGTCAAATGTAAAATACAATATTCAAAATAATTTCCAACAAATTGCTGTAATACTGACACATTTTCATAAAATATTTTGTAAATATTTTGGAAAATAATATGTTGAAATATTTAGATTTTTGTAGTATACTTGTTATTGAAATTAAAACAAAAATAACGGAAATGTTACAGACTTAATCCATTTTTATATATGGTCTAAGTTCTAAGACGAATTTTGTAAAAAAAAAATGCTTATAGGGAACTGAGACCTCATATGGAAATAGGTAAAATCTGAAGATAGAGATTATTATTATTATTATTATTATTATTATTATTATTATTATTATTATTATTATTATTATTATTATTATTATTATTATTAATCGTGTTGGGAATTCAATGTCAGTAATTTCACAGGAAATCCTGAAATGATTCGTAACGTGTTTGTTCACACAATACAATTGCTGACCTGAGGGTACACTCGGATATATTTTAATGTTGTTACTGTTCCAAAATCATTTTAATTGTTCATTACTTCTCTTGTAGTTTATTCATTTCCTTATTTCCTTTCCTCACCGTGCTATTCTTCCCCTGTTAGAGCCCCTGGGCTTAGAGCCTATCGCTCTTCCAACTAGGGTTGTAGCTTAGCAAGAAATAATAATAATAATAATAATAATAATAATAATAATAATAATAATAATAATAATAATAATAATAATATTAATAATGATAATAATAATAATAATAATAATAATAATAATAATAATAATAATAATAATAATAATAATAATATGCAAGAAATCACATTCTGCCTATTTGAAAACTGCAAATTTCATAGTAATTCTAAATCCCATAATAAAACTTCTTCTTAAATGATGCATTTGCAATGCATTTGTATGTTAATTTGGTGTGTTTATCCTAGTGCTTAGTACATATTTATTTGATGGATATTTTTGCTAGTTTTTTTTCCGGTACGTGAATCTACAAATTATGTTTATATATACAAGTATTTTCCGACGCAACTCTACAAATTTTACGCGTACTTGATCAAGCATTTTTTCTACCTATTTAAAAAAATATATGTGTATATACTTCAGGGTTGTTAACCTACAGCACATCTACAAATTACCATAAATATTATAGTGGTCGTAAAAAAAAATACATCTATTTGTACATATTTATGACGACTGTTTTTAAATAATTGAATTAGGCAACATGGTAATTTGAAGTACTAAAGTTTCAGCAGTCAGCTTCTTATATACTTATTCCTAAAATAATCTCTAGAAATCTTGAAGTGAACAGAAAAGTAACAAGTTCTATTGAATAGTGTCAACACTACAGCAAAATTTAATAAAGAGATAGTAGTATTGGAATAAAACGAATAATGCCGCAAGATATAATTTTTGTTTTCTATATCGATATATATATATATATATATATATATATATATATATATATATATATATATATATATATATATATATATATATATATATATATATATATATACAGAGAGAGAGAGAGAGAGAGAGAGAGAGAGAGAGAGAGAGAGAGAGAGAGGAGAGAGAGAGAGAGGAGAGGAGAGAGAGAGAGAGAGAGAGAGAGAGAGAGAGAGAGAGAGAGAGAGAGAGAGAGGACAACATACAAACTAAGAATAAGGTATGAAATATTACGTCTGATGCAATTGTGCAAATAAAGCTAATCCCTTTTAATTATCAAACGATGAATAAACTCTCTCTCTCTCTCTCTCTCTCTCTCTCTCTCTCTCTCTCTCTCTCTCTCTCTCTCTCTCTCTCTCCCCCCACACACAAACATATATATACACACACACAATCATAATTCAAAGTCAGAAGTCATAATTTTAGCTGTTGTCCCTTTATCATAACATCAACACCATCGGCTAAAATAATTAATGATTAAATCATTCTTTCCTTTACTATTCCACTTTGGTACAATTATTACTTGAACATGTTGATGAAAATCATCATGCCATTCGCTTTTGTATCACGAAACTTAATGAGATATATTTGATCAAAATTCATTTGTTTGATGGACGTTATTAGATTTTACACTAATGACATACTTCAAAATTATCTGCTTGATTCAATTTATCCAACGATACAGATACTGAACACAATTTGCAATAAATCAGACCTTGTGTCACCGTATCTAAACAACGGTTTAATTAATATGCATGACTATGATGAATTTGACATGGTTCAATCAATCTTACATTTTCGAAATGTTCATTGACTGAGTTACATATGAAAATAATAAAGTCACACATTTGGATTTAAATATTGGCAATTTCCATTTTTGAAAAAAAAATAATTTACAAATCTAAGATGCATTTTCTTGTTTAGCCTTGAGGTCTTAGTCATGAAAAGCACCTACAGTAACTGGAAAAAGAGCAACTAATGAGTTCTAGTTAGATTTTGCTATTAGTTTCTACTTCTCTATGTTCAAAATCGTAATTCCAGGCACATTTGTTCGACAGTAGTTTCTCTTCTTTCTGATACAGTACTTGAATGTGGATTTGTTAAGACTCCAAAAACGAAAGTACCATCTCTCTCTCTCTCTCTCTATGTATATATATATATATATATATATATATATATATATATATATATATATATATATATATATATATATATATATATATATATATATATATATATATATATATATATATACCTTGGAGAGAAGGCGTATCCCGTGAAGTTCTCTCAGAAACTACAGCTGTCGTGTTGTAGTTAGGAGAGGGGGAAGGGGTGGGAAGGAATGAATCTGTGTGTGTGCGTGAATATCTATCGAAATATATTCGTCCTTTTTGACGGGTCGTGTACACTAGTAACACAGTATTTACTTAAACCATGAGTGTTTCTAGGTTTCAGAGGCAAGAGGGAGAATAATCGAGGATACATCATTCCTTTGTTAGTGATACGTTAACGAAAATACACCCTTCCTTTATTTCTGTTATGTTCGCGAGGATACATCATTCCCTTATTAGTGTTGCGTTCACGAGGATACACATTTCTTTATCACTGTTACGTTGACGAGGATATATCATTCCTTTATTAGTGTTACGTTCACGAGGGTGCATCATTCCTTTATTAGTGTTACGTTCATGAGGAGACACCAATCCCTTATTAGTGTTACGTTCACGAGGATACATCATTCCTTTATTAGTGTTGCGTTCACGAGGATATACATTCCTCTATTAGTGTTACGTTCATGAGGATACATCATTCCTTTATTAGTGCTACGTTAACGAGGATACATCAATCCTTTATTAGTGTTACGTTCACGAGGAAACATCAATCCTTTATTAGTGTTAGTTTACGAGGATACATCATTCCTCTATTAGTGTTACGTTCACGAGGATACATCATTCCTTTATTAGTGTTACGTTCACGAGGATACACATTTTTTAATTACTGTTATGTTCAGGAGGATATATCTTTCCTTTATTAGTGTTACGTTCACGAGGATACATCATTCCTTTATTAGTGTTACGTTCACGAGGATACATCATCCCTTTATTACTGTTACGTTCACGAGGATACATCATTCCTTTTTAGTCTTACGTTCATGAGGATATACATTCCTCTATTAGTGTTACGTTCACGAGGATATATCATTCCTTTGCTGGTATTAAGTTCACGAGAATACATCATTCCTTTATTAGTGTTACATTCGCGAGGATAAATCATTCCCTTTTTAGTGTTAGGTTCACGAGGATACACATTTCTTTATTACTGTTATGTTCACGAGGATATATCATTCCTTTATTACTGTTACATTCAGGAGGATACATCATTCCTTTATTAGTGTTACGGTCATGAGGATACATCATTCCCTTTTTAGTGTTAGGTTCACGAGGATACATCATTTCTTTATTAGCGTTACGTTCTCGAGGATACACATTTCTTTATTACTGTTATGTTCACGAGGATATATCAATCCTTTATTACTGTTACATTCAGGAGGATACATCATTCTTTTATTAGTGTTACGGTCATGAGGATACATCTTTCCTTTCTTAGTGCTATGTTAAGGAGGATATATCATTTCTTTATTAGTGTTACATTCAGGGGGATACATCATTCCTTTATTAGTGTTACATTCGCAAGGATAAATCATTCCCTTTTTAGTGTTAGGTTCACGAGAATACATCATTCCTTTATTAGCGTTACGCTCACGAGGATACACATTTCTTTATTACTGTTACGTTCACGAGGATATATCATTCCTTTATTAGTGTTACATTCAGGGGGATACATCATTCCTTTATTAGTGTTACTGTCATGGGGATACATCATTCCTTTTTTAGTGTTATGTTAACGAGGATATATCATGCCTTTATTAGTGTTACATTCAGGGGGATACATCATTCCTTTATTAGTGTTACGGTCAAGAGGATACATCATTCCTTTTTTAGTGTTATGTTAATGAGGATATATCATTCCTTTGTTAGGGTTACATTCAGAAGGATACACATTTCTTTATTACTGTTACATTCACGAAGATATATCATTCCTTTATTAGTGCTACATTCATGAGGATACATCATTCCTTTATTAGTGTTCCGTTCACATGAATACATCATTTCTTTATTAGTGTTACATTCGCGAGGATAAATCATTCCTTTATTAGTGTTACGTTCACGAGGATACATCATTCCTTTATTACTGTTATGTTAATGAGGATATATCACTCGTTTATTAGTGTTACATTCAAGAGGATGCATAATCCCTTTATTAGTGTTAAGTTCACGAGGATAAATCATTTCTTTTTTAGGGTTATGTTAACGAGGATACATCATTCCCTTGTTAGTGTTACATTCATGAGGATACACATTTCTTTATTACTGTTACGTCAACGAGGATCTATCATTCCTCTTTTAGTATTACATTCAAGTGGATACATAATTCCCTTATTAGTGTTACGTTCACGAGAATACATCATTCCTTTTTTTAGTGTTATGTTAACGAGAATAAATCATTCCTTTGTTAGTGTTACGTTCACTAGGATATACATTTCTTTATTACTGTTATGTTCGCGAGGATACACATTTCTTTATTAATGTTACGTTCATGAGGATACATAATTCCTTTATTAGTGTTACGTTCGCAAGAATACATCATTCCTTTATTAGTATTATATTCCCGAGGATAAATCTTTCCTTTATTAGTGCTACGTTCATGATGATACATTATATCTTTATTACTGTTACGTTCACGAGGATACCCTACATGGATCCTTTATTAGGGTCAGTTCACAAGGATACATCAATCCGTTATTACTGTTACGTTCATGATAAACCAAGCCTTTAATAGTGTTACGTTCACGAGGATACATCTTTCCTTTATTAATGTTACGTTAACAAGAATACATCATTCCATTATTAGTGTTACGTTCACGAGGATACATCATTTCTTTATCACTGTTATGGTCAGAAGGATACATGATTTTTATATTAGTATTATGTTCTTAACGAGGATACATCATTCCTTTGTTAGTATTACGTTCACGAGGATTCGTCTTATTTTATTAGTGTTACGTTCACGAGGATATCCTACATCAATCCTTTATTGGTGTTACGTTCACGAGGATACAATATCCCTTAAATACTATTAAATTCACGAGGATAGCCTACATCAATCATTTATTAGGGTTAGTTCACAAGGATACATCATTCCTTTATTACTGTCCTTTATTACTGTTATGTTCACGGTAACCTTCACGAGGATACATCTTTCCTTTATTAGTGCTACTTTTAAGAGGATACATAATTTTTTTATCACTGTTACGTTCACGATACACCATCCTTTATTGGTGTTACGTTCACGAGGATATATCATTCCTATACTATTGTTACGTTCACGAGGATTCATCATCCGGTTATTAGTGTTACAGTCATGAGGATATATCATTCCTTTATCAGTGTTACGTTCACGAGGATACATGATTCCTTTATTACTGTTACGTTCAAGAGGATACATCATATATTTATTAGTGTTAAGTTCAAAACCAACAAAACTTCTTTTCAAGCTGACCATTTCCCTTTCTTTCTAGTAAAGGAAAGCTTGATTTAATAATTTTTTATTTAAGTAAAATTGTCCTACTACAATTTTTTTTTTTTTTTTTTTTGCAACCAGTTAACATTGCCATGTCTGAGGATTGCAATTATCCATTAATGAAAAAAAATCGTTCTTTAATATATGAGTATACCAATTATACAAAAACGACAACAACAACAAAAGCGTTAGCAACAAATGCAGCCGCTTGCAGTCCACTGCAGGACAAAGGCCTCAGGCATGTCAACTCATGTCCGGGGTTTGGCCAGTTTTAATTACCACGATGGGGATTGCCAGTGGTCGGTGATGGTTGGAGATTTTCGTCTGAGAACTCAGAGTAAACCAACCTAGTATACGTGGCCCTGACTAGTACAGTTTTGCCTATTATGACAATACAAAAACCCTTGTCTATGTTAAGGTATCCCCACTCAAAAAAGAAAGAATACCATTTATAACAACTTCAAAACAACTATTCTTTCCAAATAATTTTCCCTACCAGATTTACGCCTCTATAGGGAATTTTCCCTCATGCTTGAAATTCAAAGAAGCTCTGAAAGTTGTCCTTATATTATTAAAGAAAACATGACACCGGCAGACCTTTCCATGAATATTCTATAACCCTTACCTTGGGAATCTTTTGTCATTTCCATCGTATTTTCGTTCCATTTGATGGGAGCAGAAGTGTATTCATTCCATCAACCTTGTTTAAAAATATGTTAATTGTTTTTTGCCTTAGCAGAAAAAGTTTTGAATTGTTGGTTGTTTTTTTAAATAAGCACAAAATGTTTGACAGGTTTTAAACTTAACCTCTGAGGAATCCTAATCGTTTTTCCTTCCAGGAAACTTTACAAAGGAAAACTCAATCCCCTTAAATAGCTGACCAGAAGAGGGGCAACACACACTGTTAGAAACCGGTGTAGTAGTAGTAGTAGTAGTAGTAGTAGTAGTAGTAGCTAATTACGCCCCTATTTGAAAAAGCATAATGCTAAAAGCCATAGGGACTCAACAGGGAAAAATAGACCGGCAAGGAAAGGAAACAATGAAGTAAATTAACTTCAAGATAGGTAATGAACGACTAAATTAGAATATCTTAAAAACATAACATCAAAATAGGACTGTCATGTATAGAATATAAAAGGATACTTATTTCATTCTGTTCAACATAAAAACATACGCTGCACGTTTGAACTTTGGGCTGAAGGAGCTTTTTCCAAGAGCAGCATGATAAAACTTTATTGGACAACACAGTAAAATTCACATTTCGTTGAAAACTATTCAGATTAAGAGATATGAGAGCTTAGACTTTGGTAGAAATAAAGAAAACCAGCACATATTTTCTTTATACGTTTTACTAATTGATTACATTTTTCTTAGCAAAATCTGTGATAATATGATTATGCATATTGAGATTATCATAGAATTCCAAATGTGAAAACAGGAACTCTTTGTAATATTTAGGAGATTTAGATATATTTAAAATGCCTGATATTGAAGAGATTAGACTACAGCCTTTGATATAAAAAACCCGTAATTAGTAAATGCAATAAATGTTGAACAGGCTTACATAAGTCTTTTCATAGTTTATATATCAAATATCTGTTTTAATATTGTTAATGTTTTCAAAATATTTTATTTCAAATCTTCATTACTTCTTATATAGCTTATTTATTTACTTTTCTAACTGAGCTATTTTTTTCCAGCTGGAGCCCTTGGCCTTGTAGCATTTTGCTTTTCCAACTAGGGTTATAGCTTGGCTAATAATGATAATAATAATAATAATAATAATAATAATAATAATAATAATAATAATAATAATAATAATAATAATAATAATAATAATAATTTCCGTCAGGCATTAACTACGATTCTGAACAAATCTATGGTCCATCACATGCATATTATGTACTATAAAAATGTGTGTCAACAAGTCTCAAACCTGTTGAAACAAAGATGATCTTTCTTCATTTCTATGAGGAAAAAACTAAAAGCAATTCCTTAACCATTAATGAACGGACACTTTCTTTATTGAACCACATTTTTGTATGACGAGATAAGGTGAAGGATAATATGGAGAGAAGAGGTTTGGTGAAGAGGATACCTTTGATAGAAGGCATTGGACAGAAGGTCCATCAGAGTAATAATAATAATAATAATAATAATAATAATAATAATAATAATAATAATAATAATAATAATAATAATAATAACCGGCTCCTTAATGTAAGGATGACAGTGGGAAAGAAGATCGCCGTTTGGGGTGAACAAATTATGGCATAATAGAGTGAAACCAAAGTATTTGATGAGGATTAGCAGTAATCCCCCATTGCTTAAAATAACTCACTCAGGGAAATAGTTCTCGATTCCGTCAAACGAACCAGAAACGAGAGTTCAAAGTTGTTAAGTACTGTTGTCTCCAGTACTGACTATTGCCTGTTTATGTTCAATATAATCTGAGTGCGCATATATTACTCAGCACACACCTACTCGTTTACCCTGATGAATCCACCTAAAACCATCTCTTTCAACAGTCAAAATTACGAAACCAACTTAACTTTACATTCCAGTGTTTATAATGGTAGCTCTTATCATAAAAAGAAAGTTTGTATGATTGTAAGAACGATTCACCAGAAGGAAATTAAAGATAATATGTATCTGGAAACTCATATGGTAGAGCACGGGAAGTAATGGGGCAATCATCAAGTCAATGAGGCCCTCTCCACCCCTATAAGCGCAACTTCAGGGTATAGTGTGAGGGGATGATGATAACTATGAACTAGTTAGCAAAAATGAATTACTAACACTGTGTACAGTATCAAGACATCAGTATCCTTAAGCAGCTTCTTCCCGAATCTTACACCAAGGTGAATTCCACATATATAATTATGAAACTCAGCTCACCTTATAAACGAGGAACATCTTGCTCAATATCAACCACAAGAGACAACTGGAAAAACTGCAGATTATTTTGAGAACATATTTCCATCTCACCAGCATGGACATCTTATTCTGAAAATAATAATAGATTTAGTTCCTAAATAGAATTACTCCAAATACAAATATTTGGAAAAATCAAACATCTCAAAAGTTTTACAGAGCAAATTATTAAGTACATGGGCCAGTCCAAACGACAAGAAACTGCTATACCATATTTTCATCTGGAAAATTTACGAAAACTTACTCAATTTCATAATCCGTAAGAAATACTGTATGTTCCAAAATATCTATTCTATCATTCATATAATAAAGAAATATACTATCAAAGTATCTTCGTGTTACTGGTCAAACTTTTGCTAATATTTGATAGATTATTTCCCCCCACCCCCCACTACCCTGCCCCCAGAAAAATAAGTATTAAATATTATGATCCTCAATTTTGACGAAATGTACGAAACTTTTGTTCAACGATAAACCTACTTATCTTATCAAAACTTTGGGCCACAGACCCCCTAATTAAACTGGGCTCCTCTATGTAGAACTAGGCTATAAAACTACATAGGGTATATAGCACGCCTGCACAAACCAGCAGATAAAAAAAAAAATAAGGAAGGCATAAAAGAAAACGGTAAGGCAACACGGTCTTAATATGAACCACAATGTGCTAACAGCGGGTTGAACAGGGGTATAATACATCAATTTAGAGTTAGCCATTATATATTCATTTTCTTAATATTCCCTAAATATTAAATCATATATACGATAACATGGCATTTGTAAAAGAAAGAACATATGAAAAATGATACCACCTACGATCATAAATAACATCGTATAGATAAGGAAATGAAATTTTCGCTTAATATATGAAGTTCCAACTTGTCAAGACATAAAGACAATAAACAAAAGATTAAGATAAAATTTGAAAGATGAGACTTACAGAGAACATTAATGTCACCCTAACAACGATAACATCTTTCTCACTCCTGGCCGATGATAAGATATGGATATATGCTAATAGACTCTTATTATTATTATTATTATTATTATTATTATTATTATTATTATTATTATTATTATTATTATTATTATTATTATTATTATTACTTGCTAAGCTACAACCCTCGTTGGAAAAGCAGGATACTGTAAGCCAAGGGGCTCCAACTGGGAAAATAGCCAAGTGAGGAGAGGAAACAAGAAAAAATAAAATATTCTAAGAAGAGTAACAACAATAAAATAAATATTTCCTATATAAACTATAAAAACTTTAACGAAACAAGAGGAAGAGAAACTAGATAGAATAGTGCCCGAGTGTACCCTCAAGCAACAGAACTCTAACCCAAGACAGTGCAAGACCATGGAACAGATCCAGGCATCAAAAGGCTGGGTCTTTATAAAAATGAAAATATACCTTGTATGAGTATTTTATATATATATATACATATATATATATATATATATATATATATATATATATATATATATATATATATATATATATATGTACATATATATATATATATATATATATATATATATATATATATATAATATATATATATATATATATATATATATATATATATATATATGAATATATATATATGTGTGTGTTTGTGTGTGTGCGTGCATGTGTGTACATATATGTGTAAGTAAATTTGTATATATATATATACATAATTACATATAATTAAATACATATATATATATATATATATATATATATATATATATATATATATATATATATATATATATATATATATATATGTGTGTGTGTGTGTGTGTGTGTGTGTGTGTGTATGTGTGTTTCTGTGTTTGCAAATCCATAATGATAAATATGAAAATTAATATTCCTTATTATTCAATCATCTAATCTATCATCGAGAGTAAACCTTATAGTTATAGGCAAATACATATAATTTGAACGTTTAAGAAATCGAATTATGACTTTTATCGATCCAACCTTGAATAACATCTCTATCCTCTAATTTTCAGTAAGAAAACCGAATGATGAGAAAATACAATGGAGTTTACTTCCATTTTTTTTTCTGAAAAAACTACTTTGTTGTTGTGTTCTCAGAAACAGATGGTATCCATTTAACTCATTATACCTTATTGTTAAATCAAAGCCTACCACCCGTACTATATGTCAAACTGAGAAATCTGACCATATAGTGTCCAAAATCTACTATGGTTGACTTTGAAAAGACATCCATATACATACAGTAGACCTAGTAGGCTACTACCAATGGACTGTTATCTGAGAATCTGTAGCCTTAATGGGGCCATAATTAAAATAACACAAGCAAATAACGAAACAGATTAAACTTTGATAAATACATCAAATAAGGCATTCACAAAAGATTACATTTCTGATATAATGTAGATATATGTTTTGATAGATATGTACAGCTAATAATATATAGAAACAAAAGTAAAACTTATCTTAGCAATTGTAAGTTATGCTCATAGGCCTAGTAGGCTACTACAAATGGACTGTTATCTAAGAATCTCTATCTGTCATGGGGCCATAATCACAATAACACAAGCAAATAATGAAACAGATTAAAGTTTCAAAAAGAAATTGAAAAAAGTATTTACAGATTACATTTCTGACAATTTAGATACAGTATATATGTTTTGATAGACATATACTGCTAATAACTTATGGAAACAATTGTAAAACTTATTTTTCAGAAAATTACCTGCATATGTGACGTTTGCAATTATGAGTTATGCAGGTCTGTACAATAACATTTATAATGGAGATGGAAATAATATGAACTTATTGTAGTTTAACCACTATATGTCTTAATAAGAGCTTCTTTCTGAAGAAGCTCGGCTCAGACTTTCTAGCTCATATTAAAGTTGTTTGAAGTTTATATTGGTTTCCAAAATAAAAAAAAAAATAAAAAAAAAAAACTACACCAGATACCATTAAGCTATGGACTATAAACTATATATGTTAATTAATCTTGTTGTAAAATAATGGAAAAGTTCACACCCTTACTTTTGTAACAGAGTAATTATGAAAATAATGTAAATTAATAGAATATGATAGTATTTTTATCACAAAAGATAAGAAAATTCAATCTATCAAGCAAGGAGTTACGACCTAGACTGAGAAAGTGCAGGTTACTGGGAACACTCTAAATGCATAATCTTTTAATAAACGTATATCAGAATGTGTAACACCTCTACTGGTTTAAAACACAATTGATAACGTATTATACTATTATTTATAATTCATATTTGTGGATTACCTGATTATTAGGAAACACGAATCAGATCACAAGAAAACTAATCTCCAAAGGTTAATGGATTCTTCTGACTAATACCCTTACTAAGTATATAGTTAATACAAGGACGTCCTTATAAATATATATATATATATATATATATATATATATATATATATATATATATATATATATATATATATATATATATATATAGGCCTAAGTGGAACATTATACACTTATATCTTATTGATTTATATAGAAAAACCGATTTTGTTATAATGTTATGTTGTTACTGTTTTTGAAATATTTTATTTTAATTGTTCATTATTTCTTATGTTGTTTATTCATTTTCTTGTTTCCTTTCCTTTATGGGCTATTTTTCCCGATTGGAGCCCTTGGGCTTACAGCATCTTGCTTTTCCAACTAGGGTTGTAGCTTAGCAAATAATAATAATAATAATAATAATAATAATAATAATAATGATACAAGGGCGTCGTTATAATAAATATAGGCCTAATTGGAACATTACACTCTTTTATCTTACTGATTTACATGCAAAAAAAAAAGATAAATAAATGAATAAATAAAAACCTATTGTGTTATACTGTAGGTGAACTCTTTTCGGTTGTTAGTAACTTTTACTTCTTATGTATGCCTACATGAACATGCCAAGTATTATATGTGACGGTACATGTGCAAAATTCAACGTGTGTACATGTGTATGCATATGCATGTGCGAGTCTGTATCAACTTTTGATGGTCACCGATACGTATAAAAAAATCACGGTAATACTTTTGATTTTGTTGATTACATACAAAACCCTCTCACTCTTATTATTATTATTATTATTATTATTATTATTATTATTATTATTATTATTATTATTATTATTATTATCATTATTATTATTATTATTATTATTATTATTATTATTATTATTATTAATTGCTAAGCTACAACCCTAGTTGGAAAAGCAGGATGCTATAAGCTCAGGGTCCCCAACAGGGAAAATAGCCCAGTGAGGAAAGGAAACAAAGAAAAATTTAATATTTTAAGAATAGTAACGACATTAAAATAAATATTTCCTATATAAACAATAAAAACTTCAATAAAATAAGAGGAAGAGAAACTACATAGAACAGCGTGCCCGAGTGAACCTTCAAGCAAAAGAACTCTAACCCAAGACAGTGGAAGACCATGGTACAGAGGCTATAGCACTACCCAAGACTAGAGAACAATGGTTTGATTTTGGAGTGTCTTTCTCCTAGAAGAGCTGCTTACCAAAGCTAAAGAGTCTCATCTACCCTAACCAAGAGGAAAGTAGCCACTGAAAAATTACATTGCCGTAGTTAACCCCTTGGGTGAAGAAGAATTGTTTGGTAATCTAAGTGTTGTCAGGTGTATAAGGACAGAAGAGAATCTGTAAAGAATAGGCCAGACTATTCGGTGTATATGTAGGCAAAGGGAAAGAACCGTAACCGGAGAGAAGGATCCAATGTAGTACTATCTGGCCAGTCAGAGGACCCCTTAACTCTCTGGCGGTAGTATCTCAACGGCCGCCTGGTGCCCTGGCCTCTGGTTTCAGGGTTTATTTGAACTGTTTTTGTCAGTGGATCATCTGAATATCAGTAATGCTCCTGGCAGCTTTAAATTGCATCAGAAACTCAGAGCTTTAAGAAAGCCTTACAACTTGAGCTAGTTACAACTCAAGAGAGCTAACAAGAGAATAATGATAGGAGTAATACTAAAGACAAAAAAACTAAAACAAAAAACAACGTGTTCACGAAAACAAACTAATTCAGATGATATTCTACCATGTAAGAATATCAATAGATGGACATTGTGAATAACAAAACTGAGTCCCTAGAGAATGCAAAAGAACCAAGTGAAAGAAGAGATTGAGCAACTAAGAAAGTTTGCAGGTTTGGACTGGCATAGAAATAACATGAACAGACACATGCGGAAGGATATGTTTGAGGCCTTTGTTCTGCAGTGGTCTAGTAACGGGTGATGATGATGATGGTGATGATGATGAATGCAGTAAAAAAGATTTTTATTATTCATTTTTGAGTTATATCAAATCTTCTGAATGATGTAATTATGCCAGGTAACTTTTTTAATACTTTGGCCCTTTGATTTTTATTTCGGGGAAAAAAACTTTGCAAAAGTGAACGTTCTTTAATTAAAAGGAATTTTCCAAATTCCTGGCTTCTATTAATTTTTGATAGCCTTCACATATCAGTAACCTCATTCGACATATTTTCTCTTCGTAACTCTTTGTAATTCATATACCCAAGTACCTAGGTATTATAGTGCAACTCCACGAAGATTTCTTTTCATGATGATACAAGTTTCGACAAAATGTGTGCTGTGATTCATTCTTATTATAAAAAATTAAAAGCAAAAAGTGATGTGTGAAAGGTAATCACGCACCGATGTTTAAATGGAGACAAAATATTTAAAATAAATCCAAAATATAATTATGCACTATGTAAAATCAGAATTATTCGATAACTATATGCCAATTTAATCTTCTAGCGGTACCTGGCATATCACTCAAGCAACGTAGTACCAAAGGGCGTCAGAGCTCACACTATTTTGTCATAGACAAGTTAATTCTTTCAAATATATATATTTGTATCATCTATGATTAGGATACAATACTATGCAGTGGGTAAGACATGACTTTGATTTAGCCAACAAGACGCATAACAGAAGGAAAATTGTCTAGATGCGTCTAAACACATTCACGCGAGTAAAAAAATATTTTATACTCCTGGTTTATGACATTTAGGACATATTCAAACTTCATTGTTATATTTTCACATTTTGTTTGCATTCTACAATGATTAAAGTATTGCTATGTTCGCTACTGAATAAATCCTTGTTTAAAACAATGTTTTGAGTGAGCTCTTCTCTCGCACTCATATTACATAAGACAACACACATATTGTTTTTAACTTACCATATTAAATCTAACCCAATTATTTGTTTGAAACGTGTGTGCGTGTGTGTGTGTGTGTGTGTGTGTTTGTGTGCGCGTGTACAAAATGCTTCACATAATTATATAATTTTAAATAGAACCAGGGGATGAGGTAATTGTCAATACCAACACCCAAAATAACAATGGCTTAAACATGTCCGCCATTTTTTTTTTCTAATGATCCAAATTACACAATTTCTATATATGTTTTAGACATATAAAATACCTTCATCATATAAAAATTTCAAGTCATTTGATAAAAAAATTTTGTATTTATTAGCAAAAATCATGATTTAAAAAAAAAACTTAGGTACATTTTTCCCGACTACTATAATACTAATTGTATTGAAACTTATACCACAAAAACTAATTTATCAACCGAACAATTTTGTCGGACAGAATTTTGATTTTCCTTTCTGTTTTTTTAATGAATTCTTATTTTTTTTCCTCGTCTAGACGGAAAATAATCGTGAAAACAATTTTTTTTAAAATAAAATAAAAATTTTGTCTGACAGAATTGTGGGATTTTTATTCTTCTTTTCAACGATATCTTTCTCTCTAATATCAAACAACAAATAATTGAGAAAAATGTACCTAAGTGTATATAAGTATGTTTTTGAGTTATGAGCTCCCAAAGATTTGCAGCAAACTTTCGCTTCTTTTCTAAAAGAAATCAAGATAATATTAATATGATAACTTTTATTGTTTATTCCTACATAAATGCACCCTATACGAGGTATGATAACTTTTATTGTTTATTCCTACATAAATGCACCCTAAACGAGGTATTTGAACCCTCAGTTTACTATTCCTATGTTATGAGTTGCCAGCAATCTCTAATTGTTGCCAGTGTTTTAGTTAGCAGCTTTCAGCTTTGTACTCTTATTCATGCTTCCTTCTTTCTTGGTTCTTTTTTCTTGTTCTCCACTTACTTTTTGTTCTTTCTATCCCCTTATGTAACATTGGCATTGCTAGAAAGTTCCAGAGGACGTTGTGAAAGCACAATCAACATACGAACGTCAAGTAAATAAACGCATGCATTATAATTTCTATATGTCTTTGGAAACTTTGCTGATGTTCTCGTAGCTGGTAGTTTTCATTCACCTACCCTCTACAAATACTTTTCATTTCTGCCAGAAGTACGAAATTTCGAAACATAAGAGAGAGAGAGAGAGAGAGAGAGAGAGAGAGAGAGAGAGAGAGAGAGAGAGAGAGAGAGAGAGCATTTGGCTGATATAGATGGCAGTTCAAATTGAGAGAGAGAGAGAGAGAGAGAGAGAGAGAGAGAGAGAGAGAGAGAGAGAGAGAGTGAGAGTTGAACATTGTTATTATAGTATTTGTATAATTCGAGAGAGAGAGAGAGAGAGAGAGAGAGAGAGAGAGAGAGAGAGAGAGAGAGAGAGAACTACACATCTGTCAAACACAGTCATACAGACGACGCCATAAGGATGACGTCATCATTTAAAGACCGCTATATCTTCATTGTTTGGAAAAATGATTGACTATTTGTTCTTTCTATAACCTTAGGTAACATTGGCCTTGCTACAAAGTTCCTGAGGACGTTGTGGAAACACAATGTACATAAGAACTTCAAGTAAACAAACGCATGCATTATAACATCTATACATCTTTAGAAACTTTGGCTTTGTTATTGTAGGAGTAAGTTTAGTTCAACCACACTCTACCAATGCCTTCCATTTCTGCCAGACGTACGATAGCTTGAAACATAAGTGAAAAATCGCTATAGATATGCAAAATTAACACACAAAGACGATTTTGTCAAACTCAGTCATGCAGACGACACAGTAAGGATGACGTCATCATTTAAAAACCGCTATATCTTCGTTATTTGTAACAATAATAGGCTGAAACTTCTGGGGAGCATGTACATGTTTACGCATAGGCTACATAGAAGCAATAAAGCTGTTATGTCAATACCCCATGGCGGACAGTCCCCTTAAGGCTAATATTTTTATTAATAAATCCTAAGGTCATACCTGGAATGTCAGTTTTATATCCTGGGACTGTCTACAGTAAAGAAGAGTATCATAATTTTTGCCTAGTGTTTGTAGTACATAATCCATCCAAAAAGGCAAATTGTCTACAATTTGTCTGAACACATCACACGCGACTAATTAACTAAAACTAACGGCCATGAGGAACACTTGTAACTGTCTACACGACATGCATTTACTCAAAAGTATTGCCAACCACCCACGCTAATGTAGCCTATGAAATTACATACCGGACAAATTCCTATCCTGTGATTTTATATATATATATATATATATATATATATATATATATATATATATATATATATATATATATATATATATATATATATATATATATATATATATGTATGTGTGTGTGTGTGTGTGTGTGTGGGGGTGTGTTTGTGTGTATACACATTGTGTATTATTGTAGTAACATTTTACGCTTATCAGCCATGCAAGGTATTTAGCTTGAGTTGGTAACCCTGCTGTGGGAGAACTTAATCCCAGCTAGATCTTCGAATCATTAAACGCCAACATTGGTACCAGTATATTATTTATTTGACCTTTATCCTACGTCCGTTAAGTCACCACCTACTGTATATGGGCAGCATTAATACCACACACAGCATGAGAAGAGGGATTATATAGGACCAGATTAGCTATAGAGGTACAGTTAGAATCAAAAGAACGCCGACACTAAAGGGAAATCTTTCGTCGGATGTCTCTAGTGTTCCCATGACAAAACAGACAAGGAGTTGCTCTTCTTACAACTTCTACGAAATGGGCGGACCATTTTCAAACCTTAGCGAATCAGACATTAAAGGACTGCCTTTATTAGCAAAAGGATGCAAATGTTACAAATCGAGTGGCCATATTTCAATTCTGTAAAATCATTTGACGTCTCAGCTTTCCACTACAAATACAAAACACACCTACACACACACACACACACACACACACACATATCTATCTATCTATCTATCTATATATATATATATATATATATATATGTATATATATATATATATATATATATATATATATATATATATATATATATATATATATATACCATTATTTTTCAATTGCTACTTTTTCGTAAGAGGGACCAAGTAGACACTTTCCAGGGAAGGTAGGGGGGTGACGGAGTTTCTCCTTCACCCCCCCCCCCATCCCCGGCCAGTCCGACACTGAGGAAATAGGAAATTCATTTCTGTTTTAGGGGTTGTGTAGACAGATTTAAGTGTAGATTCTTGATACAGCCTGTAAGATATTGTATCATTGCCTGAATGTTATTTGATAACCGTTAATGTCCTAGCATATTTGGCTATTCTAATTCATCATTACTTGGTTTGTAAAAGATAGCAGCATTAGAATAAAGTAGCTGCTGTTGATGGAAGGTTGATAAGTAATGAAATTTAAGTCTTAACTTTGCATAATAGATAATCGATGATGGATATAATAGATACTGATGACTGCAAAGCACCTTGAATACAAACAGAATTTAGCATTTCGTATCGAAAATAATTTATAGTGAGGTAAATGAGGACGCTATCACATTCGTGTTAAGGGTTTCAAAAATTAGTTTGA